>NW_028292667.1:42500-45000 GCF_029641045.1 Salvia hispanica
GAAAGTCAATGTCCCTATTTGGATCCGTTTACCGGACCTACCGCTGTCCCTTTGGAATAATTCGGCTATTGGCAAGATTGCCTCGTCGGTGGGTACCCCGGTGATGGTGGATGAATGCACTATCTTGCGTGATACGCTTGATGGTGCTCGAGTGCAAGTTGTTATTAATGTGTTGGATGAGCCCCGAAAGAATATTGAGATTATCTTGCCGGGTGGGGGAAAAATTACACAAGAAATTGTGTACGAAGCCTTGCCCAAATACTGTCGGATATGCCAAGAATTTGGCCATTATGGGGCGGGTTGCCCAGGTCCCGAGGAAAGAGAAAAAATTAGACGGGCAAACTATGCGAGAACTAAGTCCGTGGGAAAGGAAGCGCCCCGAGCCAGAGATGCCTCGCGTGGTCGCAATGGCCCCGGGGGCCGTGACATGTCGGTGGGGACTGCGAACCCCAAAAGATCCCAGAATGTCCGTGACCCGTCTAGACCGAAAAAGGCTGACCCTAGAGCTGGCAAGGTGGATCCGAAGGTCTGGCAACCTTCCGGGAGACTTGTGGGCGATCCCAGCGGGTCGGGGAAAACGGTTATGCCACTCGCCACTTCAAACCAATTCTCTGCCTTGGCCGATGAAAACCCCGACGCGGCTCTTTCAGAGGGTGTGGAGGCCGCTGAAACAGTCAACACGGTTTCGGCGGCTGAGGGCGGTGCGGCTAAGTCTTTGAAAGGAAAGAACGTCCAGACACCGGTCGAGAAGTCCGGATACGAGTTGGCTAAGGCGGACTTGGTGGACGCTGGCTATGTTGACCCTGCGCACGAACTTATGATGGCGGGTTACACTAATGTCCCTAATGATTCCTTCGAGATCGTTGTGGGGCAGGCCAAAGAGGATCAAGCTGATGACTCGGAGGATGAGGGCGTGGACGCTGGAATGGCGCCCCCAACCAAGCAGCCCATCCGACCGCCCCTCCGTGACCCCGATGTGGATGCGGAAGATGGGGATGCCGACCCGTTTCCGCCCCTCGGTGCGGCTGTTGCACATGGGGCCGGGAGAAGAGGTAGGCGGGCTGGATCTGGCAGAAGCTCCGATGCACCCCCTCGTGACGCTGGCGTGTGCACCCGGGAGCGCTCCAAGAGCCGGGGTCGTCCGGGAGACATGAACCCACCAACACAAGTGGGGCCGACCGTCAGGAACAGGTCCCGCGGCCCTAAGTCTAAAGCCTTTGTCCCTCCCAACCGTCCATTGGATGAGTCCACACACACATCCACCCTGTCCCGATGATCATCACAACTTGGAACGTTCGGGGCATGCAGCAGCCCTGCCGTCAACCTGCTGTGGTGGATTTCATTAAGTCGAACAGAGTCGATGTCATGGGTCTGATCGAGACCAAGATGCTTGAAAAGAATATCGAATGGTTCATGTCTAGGTACTTCCCAGCTTGGAAGTATGTCTTTGTGCTTGCGAGTCCGGACCCCCGTCGGCCCAATAAACTCATCACTTGCCGTATGCTCCTTCTGTGGAACCCTAGCATGGTTAATCTAGACGTGGTCAGCATTGAAGATCAAGTGATCCACACGAAAATCAGGTGCACACGTTCTAGAAATGAGTTTTACTTTTCTCTTGTCTATGGCTTACACTCCCCTGAAATTAGGGTCCATCTCTGGGACTCGTTGGTTAATTTTGGCATGCAGGGTGAGCCGTACCTTGTTAGTGGAGACTTCAACGCTGTTATGCACGTCGATGAAAGACGTGGAAGTAAGAAACCCGAAAATCGAGAGATGGATGGCCCAATCCGTGCCTGCGCGCGACTTGGCATCCAGGATACCCCAAGCACGGGGTTCATGTTCACTTGGTCGAATGGTTCGGTTTTCAGCAAAATTGACCGTGCTATGGTCAATCAGGAATGGCAAGACAAGGGTTTCATCGTCAACACGACGTTCATGCCACCGGGATTCCAGACTGACCATTCCCCGGCCAAGACCAAAATCTTTGGTGATGTTAAATCCTACCCTAAGCCTTTCAAATTCTTTAACTTTTGGATGAATCACGCAGGTTTTGAGCCCCTTCTTAGAGAGCATTGGCGCAAGAGGGTGATCGGAACCAAGCAATTCATCCTGGCTCAAAGAATTAAGGCGTTCAAGCTCGTGCTTAAGGACTTCAACTTCAAAGAGTTTAGCAACATCTCGGAGAAAGCTAAACAAGCGGCCACCGACTTGGAGGCGGCCCAAGTTGCTCTCGACCTTGATACCGCTAATCTTAATCTCCGGGCACAAGTCAAGCAACTTAAGCTCAAAGCCGAGCAACTCGGCACCGCTGAGATGAAATTCTATAGCCAAAAAGCTAGAAACAAGCACCTCCTTCTCAGCGACCGAAACACCTCTTTCTTTCATTCTATGGTCAAATCTAATAACTCACGCAATTCTATCTCCTTTTTATGTAGGAGTGATGGCTCTATCATGGATGACCAAGATGAAATCATTGAGAGCTTTGTGGACTTCTATAAGA
>NW_028292671.1:0-93685 GCF_029641045.1 Salvia hispanica
CGTCAACCTAACGAAGAAATTCACCAATGTTGCAGTCCCAAAGCAACATGAAATACCTCAGGTTGAAGTCTCAGCTCAGCCGACTGAAGAACATGCCAGCACCGCTGATGATGTTCCGGCTGCTGATGAAAATGTTAGTTCTAGGGCTGATGATCCCATTCCAGCCGCTAAACAAAATGCCAAGGCATCCACTAGTGGTGCGCCTGAAGAAACTGAAGAAGTCAGGGCAACTGCACCAGTTGCACCTGAAGAAATTCAACCAGATTCCTCAGCTCCTCCTGCGCCTACACCAACTCCAATTCTTCCATGTGCATTTGATGTGAAGAAAACCAAGGCTGCAGAGTGAGCTGTAGTGAAGAAAAGGAAGGCATCAGCTGTGTCAAATTCTTCGGCTGCGTAGAAAATGAAGTCAATGACCAGCTCACTTGAAAATCCAATTGATGTTGTTCCAATTTCCTCCATGCCGTCAAAGGACCTTGTTCCTTTTGGAGAAGACTATGAGATCCCCATCGGATCTGATGAAGAACATCATTCTGCTGCTTCGTCAGAGCAGATTGATGAAGAAATTGAGGATGAAAAACCATGAAAGAACATCTTAATCATGTTATGGCTGTTTTGCAAACCCTTCGCAAGGAAAGCCTTTATGCAAACATGAAAAAGTGCACATTTGGTGTTGACAAAGTGGTTTTCTTGGGTTTCGTTGTCTCTTCCAAGGGTGTCCATGTTGATGAAACTAAAATCGAAGCAATTCAAACTTGGCCCCAACCCACCAATTTGCGACAAGTGCGTAGCTTTCTTGGTCTTGCGGTATTTTATCGTCGCTTTGTGAAATTTTTTGGCACAATTGCCGCTCCTTTGCATGCCTTGAGTATGAAAAATGCTCCTTTTGTTTGGGGATCTTTGCAATCCACCGCTTTTGATGAGCTCAAGTCTTTGCTTACTCATGCTCCAATTCTTGCTTTGCCCAATTTTGACAAAACTTTTGAGGTTCATTGTGATGCAAGTGGTACCGGAACTGGCGGAGTTTTGATGCAAGAAAAATGAGCCATTGCATATTTTAGTGAAAAACTCTCCGGTGCTCAACTAAACTATCCCACATATGACAAAGAATTGTATGCTTTAGTGCATGTACTACATGTTTGGGAACATTATCTTAGACCTCATGAGTTTGTCATCCATACCGATCATGAAATGCTAAAGTACTTAAAAGGCCAAACTAAGTTGAACAAGCATCATGCCAAATGGAGTGAATTTATTGAATCTTCCCCTATGTGATCAAGTACATTAAGGGTAAGGAAAATGTAGTTGCGAATGCACTTTCCCGCATATGCACGCTTGTGACTAAACTTGAGTTGAATGTTATTGGTTTTGAGCACGTCAAAGACTTGTATGCTAATGATCCATCTTTTGCTATTCCTTATGCTAAATGTTTGACGCATACATCTTGGGAACAATATTACATCAAGGATGGTTATCTTATGAGAGCTAACAAACTATGCATTCCCGAGTCGTCTCTTCGTTTTCTCCTTTTGCAAGAGGCTCATGGAGCTGGACTCATGGGACACTTCGGACGCGACAAGACTTTCGCCACGCTCTCCAAGAACTACTTTTGGCCCAAGATGTTCTATGACATCTCACGCTTCACCACCCAATGCTCTACATGTCGCAAAGCTAAGTCTAAAGCTCAATCCCATGGTCTTTACATGCCTCTTCCTATTCCTTATCAACCTTGGGAAGACATTAGCATGGATTTTGTACTTGGTTTGCCTAGAACTCAAAATGGAAAGGATTTCGTGTTTGTTGTTGTGGACCGATTTTCTAAGATGGCACATTTCATTCCTTGCAACAAGATAGACGATGCTTCACACGTTGCAAATCTCTCTTGTAGGGAAATCTTGCGCCTCCATGGAGTACCGATGACCATCGTCTCCGACCGTGACGTCAAATTCTTGAGTTACTTTTGGAAGACGCTATGCGCCAAGCTTGGAATCAAGCTCTTGTTCTCATCCGCATACCATCCCCAAACCGATGGCCAAACAGAGGTGACGAACCGAACACTATCCACTCTACTTCGCGTGTTGATCAAGAAGAACATCAAGGAGTGGGAGGCGTGTCTACCCATCGCCGAGTACGCCTACAACCATGCAAGACATTCGACTACCGGCAAGTCCCCCTTCGAGGTCGTCTACGGCTTCAACCCATTGTCCCCTTTGGACATTCTACCTCTACCTCTACAAGAGCGCACCAACATGGATGCGAGTGCACGAGCAAGCCACATCAAGAAGATGCATGAAGATACAAGGAACATCATTGAGCGCCAAGTACAACGACTAGCAACCAAGCTCAACGTTAACAAGCAACCCATGATCTTCAACGTAGGCGATCTTGTGTGGCTACACCTTCACAAGGACTGCTTCCCCAATGAACGCAAGTCCAAACTTGTCCCTCGAGTCGATGGACCATTCAAGGTGCTAGTACGCTACAATGACAACGCCTACAAGATTGAACTGCCACGAGATAAGTACAATGTCGGCGACATATTCAACGTCGAAGACCTCTCGCCTTTCCACAGTGATGAAGATTTTGATCCGAGGTCAGATCTTTCCCAAGGGAGGGGAGATGATGCGGAGCATCCTTCCATCATCCCCATGGACTCTACATCGACACATCCAACCCCACGAGGACCCATGACGAGAGCTCGAGCACGTGCTATTCAATCCGAGGTTAACTCTCTCTCCTTGTTGAACTTCCCTTTGACCCACTTGAGACATGGCTACTACCTCAAACGGAGATGCTTTGTGTGCTTAGGTACCAAGAAAGTAACCAAGGAGAAGTTACAATGCAAGACGAACATCAAGAGCATCTAGACGATCTGCCCAGCCCAGAAGGACCGGAACAACCGCCCAACCACCGCCCGGGCGAAACAACCGGCCAGCTACCGCCCAACAACCGTCCCACCTTCTGTAATCGAGCAGAGCAAGGCTGATGCCGCACCGGTTTTACCGGTTTCTGCCCAAAGACCGGAACAACCGCCCTGACAACCGGTACAACCGCTGGCCCCTTCGACGTCCCTCTCCAGAAGCTAGTGCCTGACCTCCCAGCGGTAGTTCCGCCTTCCACGTCCGGTACTACCGCCATGCCTGAGTTATCAGCGGAACAACCGCCCACATGACCGGTACTACCGACCTGCCTGCGCGTAGTGCAAGGGGTTTTCGCCCCATGTACCCTATCCCACTTACCCCTTCATGGCTTAGCACTATATATACTCGTCTCCTAGCTTCGTATTAGGGTTAGCATTGTATTAGCTCATATTTGTGTGAGAGCCTTGCTCATCCACTTGGATACTTCTCCTCGGAGTTCATGACCTCTTCGGAGAAGATCCCCCAAGTGGATTCAAGACCCCTTTCTAGGGAAGACCATCAAGACCTCCTCACGGAGAAGAACGGTTCCTTTGTATCCTTACGTTTGTTGACTGTGGATCATATGTTACTCTTTGTGTTCGGTGATCTAGCACTTGTGTGATTGATTCCTTGTTGGTTTAGTGATTCTCTCTCGTTTTCCCCGTGTTGCCCCTTTGTGCTTCCGCGTGTTCTTCATGATTCCCTGTAGGATCCACTCCAAACGTGAAAGATCGTCACCATAGGGTTCCGCCCTACATCAGGGTTGGTAGAGGAACTTGGCCTATCCATCATAAGAAAGTGGTGGTGAGTAGGAAAATGAGAGAACAAAACCAAAGTTACCTTTTCCGAAGATTGTGGATGTAACAAGTACGATCCCACGTGATGTTACAATAGGGGAATTGGTACCGGGAATTGTTTCTCACACCTACAAGTAATGGTCTACGGAGGAGCTTGGTTAGGAAAGGCACAAATAATTCAAGCAAATGTTATTCAAGGTGTTGATAAAGTTGAGAAGATTCACAAATGGCAAATAAGACAAATAGATCAACCTCCCAAGATAACACGAGGAACACATACACGGAAGATAAATGGGATCCGCACAACCAAGGGGTGAGCTCGAAGATGTCTAATCACGGGAAACGCTCTTGTCGTACGGATACTAGAGAGACACTAGCTCGATTGCACTAATGGGCTAGATACGCTAGTGCACCAACCTAATAGAGAATCCACTTGTCTCACTATCCCAAGTATGCTTATGTATGTGGTGACCAAGATGATGCACGTATGCTAAGGCTCGATGCTATTGCTTATAAGCTCTTTGCTTCTCTTCTCTTTTGCTTAAAAGCTTTTTCTTCTTCCCTTTTTTTCACTATGCCACGATGCTTGATATGCGAGCCACACAACTAGGTAACAAGTAGTAAATGCACACGATGGACGGATCACTAAATGGTGCACCAAGGCGTGGCCCAACAATACTCAACAAGCTAGTCTCGATGGGTAAGCTACGCAAAATGGCTCGAAGCTATCAAGTTAATGGCAAGGGAGTACAAGGTGTCGTCGAGGTTACCGTCCTTGCTTATAGTCGAAGATGATCTTGTCGAAGCCGAAGTGTTGTCCGAGTCAATGATTGGTGGCAATGATGATACGAACTTGCGCCTGAGTAGCCGAAACACCTTAGGACACAAGAGAAATCGCAACCGAACACTCAAACAAACACGTGGAATGGTGCGGAAGAACACAAGAGGTGGTGGTGGAACGAAATGAGAAAAACAGAAAAATGGCCAAAACTTCCTGGATAGCCCGTGCGCACGGGGTAAGTGAGGCCCGTGTGCATGGGGTCCCGATGGCCTGTGTGCACGGGGTCTCCCGAGAGCGGATGAACTAATCTGATTTCGTTTTGATTGCAAGTTTTTGGCCAAATTCCAGTGGGGGAAGGGTGGGGATGATGGTGGAGGGGTAGATCCACTTGCCAAACACCAAATTCGTGGATCAAATCAACCAAATCTCACAAGATCAACAAATTGCAAAAAAATATTTGGGGCTATTTTTGGTGGGGATTTTCGGATTAGGACGAAAAACAACAAAATCAAGCTAGAAAGTGGAAGGTAGGCACTCCAAGATGTGAATCAACGTGGCTCATGATACCAAGATGATGTAGGGTAGAACCCTAGGAAGGACCTTTTCACACTTGGAGGGGGAAAAAGGAGAGACACCACAAGAACAACATGAACACAAAGATGAACACAAGAGGTAATCACTCGAACAATTCCCGATTACACATCCACTAGGGTAACAACACAAGATCCACAAGTCACAAACACAATCAAAGGAAAGATACAATGGCAAAGTTCGTCCCAAATCCAATGGAAGAGTGGTCTTGAAGGTAGCCTTCTCCCAATGGAGGTCTTGAAATCCTCGAGGATTCTTCCCTATGGGGTCTTGATACTCAAAGAGGGAAGGTAATGGAGCAAAGCTCACCAAGATCTCATCTAATACTTTGCTAACCCTAAACATGGTCCTAGGTACGAAATATATAGCCTTGGGGTCGAAGGAGAAGAAGTGGAGACGAAGATGCAATCTCAGCCGGCCATCCTGGGAGGCCCGTGCGCACGGGGTAAGTTGGGCCCGTGCGCACGGGGGTCCCGTGGGCATGATACAGGCCCGTGCACATGGGGTGCTCCAGTGCCTGTTTCCTGTGTAGCCCGTGGGCACGGGGTCTCGGGGGCCCGTGCGCACGGGGTCACCTAGGACTTCCTGTGTTGCTGCTGTTGCACTCTGTCTTGATTCGTACGGCCTTGGGGTGGTCCTCCTTCTCCTTGGGGATGCTCCTGAGCTTCTTGGTGATGTTCCACTTCATACCTAAGGAGGCATAGCATATCTTGGTGAGGTAGTAAACATGTTCCATTCGTATCCACATGCAATTCTAGTAGGAAGGAGTTCACCTCGGTTTTGAGAGCACATGCTCTAGCTCTTGTCATGGGTCCTCGTGGGGTTGGATGTGTTGATGTAGAGTCCATTGGGATGATGGAAGGATGCTCCGCATCATCACCTTATGCTCATTTTCCCATGTTCACTTTGCATGTTATCCTTGCTTCTATGCCTTTGCCTTGCAATTGTGACCCTTGTTTGCATCTACCCATGATTCACCATTATGCTACTTCTATGTGTATTTGCATGCTTGGTGGAGATCCTTGTTGCTATTGCCATGTTGATCATGTGCCTCATGCTATTGTTGATTCTTGTGTTGGGAGAGTCATGATGTTACATTGCTATTTACATAGGACTTCTTGCCAACACCATGAACCTACTTTCCGCATATCTTGCTTTCATGCTTGTGCCATGTCAAGTGAATTATTCTTGAACACTATTTGCACCAATGACATGCTTGCCATGATTCCTCCTAGTACGTTGCATCTTCACACTACTAGCTTGCTTGACTTGATCGCTATGATTGCTTGCTATGTTGCATCACCCATGTTCCACTATTACTTGCTTTCTTGGGTTGATGACATATATTGATAGAGGCAAAGGTGTCCCGTCTTTCGATGAGATGGTGGCTATAGTTTGGGTGGAAGTCGACTTTGACGATCCGACTACGAACGTGCGAAGATGTCGCACCTTAGCAATCGCTAAACCAACTCCGAGAGGTTATTGACCACACCGAAGCACGATCAACCTGACCATGAAGGTCTATTTCCTGCAAGCAAACGAAGAACAAGCAAGAAACTAAGATTGCAATCTGGATATTGCGAATAACATAGCAAAGCTTTATTAATGAAGGTGGGGTTCTGAGACGCCTTTGTCTGGTCATTGAACACAAACGAAGTACGTGAAGTTGCAGCTATGGCGAACTTTTAATCTAAACAAAAACCCAAAGTCTAAACGACGCCCTAAGGGATGTATATATGGAGGAAGAGGGGGGAATTTCGTGGCCCTTGGGGAAGGGGTCCAAAACCAACCCTATCTCTTGTTTCCCCACACATACGGACTCTAAAAACAGCCTATACTCAAGTATTTCGAAAATACTTGGGCCTGGCCCAATAATAAGGTGACGCAGCACCTAGAATAGCCTCTGGACGAAAGTTATGAAGTAGCATTTTGTATATTTCGTCCAAGGCTTCATGCACTCATTATGGTGGCTTCAACGTCCTGAAATCATCACTTGTAACTCCGTTCTTGTTCCCCTTGCGCATGCCATCATCTGCATGCTTGTTCTTGCTCCAATGTTCATCCTTCTCCAAGCTAGGCCCTTCATTTGTAAGCAAAACAAATGTATCCAATTTAGGCCGCATCATATTCTCATGAACAGTAGAATCATTAACAAGAAATGAAAGTACCTAGTAATTTAATTGGCGTGCGCGAGCTCTAGTAATTGGTCCAGTATGTATAGCAGCAGGGGCTGTGGGTGTAACAATGGTATTGATGTCCTCATCAGAGCCCATGTACCCCTTCGCCCTCACTTACCCCTTCGCGGCTCTAGACTATATATACTCCACCTCCTCCTAGTTAGGGTTAGCAAAGGATTAGCTCATTTGAGATAGAGCTTTGCTCATCCATACGGATCTCCTCCTCGTGAGAGACCGCGGCCTCTTTGGAGAAGATCTACCATGGATTCAAGACCCATTTACGGGAAGATCCCTCGTGGATTCAAGACTTCCTCTCGGAGATGAGCTACCGCTACTTGTATCGTCCTTTGTTGGATTTGGACCGTGATTCTCTTTGTATTCATTTGATCTAGCACATGTGTGATCATATTTGTGTTGGTTGTGTGTTTCTCCCCTTCTCCCCCGTGATTTCCCTTGTGTTCTTCCGCGCATTCTTCGTATTTCCCCGTAGGATCCACTCCAAACGTGAAAGATCGGCCCCATAGGGTTCCGCTCTACATCAGAACCCCCAAGTGCTCAGGCCATCTGCAGCCGGCCCTGTCCAGCCAGGATGCCCGGCCCTTCGGCCCCGGGTGCCCGGCCACCTACAGCCGCACCACCTCCGGGTACCCGGGCCTCTTTGCACCAGGTGCCCGGACCACTCCGCGAATGCCTGCGTGCAAGTTGGGGTTTTTGCCCTTGTAACCCCCTCCCTCTCATATTTCGCCCCTAGACTATAAGTACCCCCACCTTGCTCATTAGAGGGATAGCTAAGAATAGACACAAATCATAGAGCTTAGCTCATGTACCTCCCGTTGTGGGATTCCTCTTGAGAGAGAAGACTCCATTGGAGTCCAATACCTTCATTGGAGAAGATCCTTAGGGATTCAAGCCCCCCTTGAGGGAAGGATCTACCTAGATCATCAAGTCCTCATCTCCTTCTTAGGATTTGGGATGAACTCTACCATGTATCTTGTTTCCCTTTGATTGTTCATGTACCTTGTGGATCTTGTGTGTTCTTTGGTCTAGTGGATGTGTGATTGGACTTGTTCTTGAGTGTTCCTCTTATTTTCTCTCTTGTGTTCATCTTGTTCTTGGGGATTCCCCCTCCAATTCTTGAAAGATCTTCACTTAGGGTTCCACCCTACAACATCTTGGTATCATGAGCCACGTTGATCACAAAATTGGAGCCTCCCCTTTTTGTTTTCTAGCTTAAATTTGTGTGTTCTTCCCCAATTTTGAAAATTACCCACCAAAAATAGCCCCATTTTTTTGTGATTTGTTGGTTTGATGAGATTTTGTTGGATTTGATCCATGGATTTGCTTGGTTTCAAGTGGATCTAGCATTCTCCCATCCATCTCCACCTTTCCCACCAATTTCTTCCATTTTGCCACGAATTTCCGCCCAAATCCGAAACCCCTGAGCACCCGGACCTCAAACCCCGGGCACCCGGACACCCCCGCCCACCCCCGCTAACCACCCCGGGTGCCCGCACCCCAAACCCCGGGCACCCGCACCCCCGGGCTGTGTGCCTCGGACCAACCCGGGTGCCCGCACCTTCCACCCCCGGGCACCCGCACCCCCCAGAATCAGCCGCGTGCACTTTACGTTTTCCCTCATAACTTTCACTCCCAAACTCCAATTTGGGTGTTCTTTGCCTCGTTGAAAAGCTAGCGACGTGCCCGAGCTGCTCATCTTGGTTTTATCACCATTTGACTCCATAAAAAATTTGGCATTTTGGCATCTTTGCCTAGGCCATCCACCATATCATTCGCAAAACCACCATAGCTTTCCGCAACCTAACCCATTTTCGATCCATATAGCATTTGTGGTTGCTTGAGTGGTGACTTGAGTCTCCTAAGGTGTTTCGGCTACTTAGGGATGGTTGCTTCATCATCAACCACCACCACCACTTCCGCATTGCTAACTCCGGAACCATAACGCATTCCGCTACCACCATTTGACATTTGCCTTTGGAGATTTTGAGTTTGCAGGTTTTACCGTTTCCTAAGGTGTTTCGGCTACTTAGGGACGGGTCTACATCATCTTGGTATCTACATCAAGAACACCGCCACTCATCATCGCCGCGAGGTCGTCATCGAGATCGACCACTTCCCCATTTTGACAACCTAACCGTAAGCAAGAAGGGTAACCTCCGTATCACCTTTGTATCATGGTATCCCTTCATTGTACATACTTGCCATTACATTGTTAACCCCTTAGCCCATTTTGCATCACTTGCCTATCAAGACTAACCATTTGAGTATTGCCGACAATGTTACTTGTGCACATTAGTGATCCATACCTTCCGTTGCATACATACCATATCATATTGGTATCATCGTGGTATCATAATATCATCCCTTGTGTCACAAGATCGTTCCCGCATATACACGATTGCTATCTTGGTTTGTGCATTTTGCATAAGTGGCCATATAAAAAAAAGGAATAAGCTTTTAAGCAAAAGAAAAAGAGAGCAAAGAGCTTGCGAGCAAAAGCCATAACATCATACCACTTTGCACATAAGATTGTCATATCCGATCATCTTGGATCATCATGAGAAGAGCATCAGGAACATCATACACATAGCATGCTTGGGATCGAAGGCTCATACGTTTTGCATCTTATAGGTTGCGCACAAGTGTCGTATCCGCCTATTGAGCAATCGTGCTAGTGTCTCTCTTGAGTTGTGCAACACGAGCGTTTTCCGTGGATTCCACATTTTGTGCTGATTCCTTGGTTGCATGACCCCATTTATCTATCGGTGTGTGTGTTTCCGTGTGCCGCATCTTGCTATTGGTCTACTTTTTTCACTTGCGAATTTGTGAATCTTTTCCAACATTATTGACTCTTGCTAATATTTTTCCTCAAATTTTTGTGCCACTATCCTCACCGAGCTCCACCATAAGCTTTACTTGATAGGTGTGAGTGAACAAGTCCGGTACCAATTCCACTATTCTTTCATCTCACATTGAGTGAAACGGGTTACATCCTCAACTTTGGGAAAAGGAAACTTGGTATTGTTTATCTCATTTCCTACTCACCTCTACTCGAGTCTTGTGATGGATAGTCAAGGCATTTCATCTCCGGTCTTCCACGACAACGACAACGCGAACAACTACATCTCCAAAACGTCCATCTTCGGACTACAACGAGGAATGCAAGGCATTGAGCGACTCGCCATCGACATTCGCCAAAACGAAGCAAGGATAAGGGACTACCTTGACACCAAGTTGGCCGAACAAAGGGATTGATGCGAAGCATCCCTCGCTCATCCCCATGGACGTACCTACATCTCCCTCAACACCACTTGGATCCATGACAAGAGCTAGAGCAAAGGCTATCGAAGATAAGGTGAACTCGCTCCTCTCCGAACTTCCTCTCTCTACTCACGAGACTTGGCTACTACCTCATACGGACACTCTCTGTGTGATCAGGTACTTGGAGGAGAGCCACGGGACAGCTACACCCAATGGCCAAGGTGGCAAGGACGCCAAGCATGGACATCAAGAAGAAGGGCCAGTTGTGAAGCTACAGGCACCGGACGACCGGCCGGTCCCGGACGTCCGAGCCCTGGGAGATGCTACAGTGAGGGGAGGAAGACAGGACAGAGCTACAGGCCACGGACGACCGGCCTGGCCCGGATGTTCGATGACTCCCAGGACCACGGACGACCGACGCCCTCCGGACGTCCGACAGCTGGGAACCCGAGAGGAAACTAACGGAAGACCGAAGCCACCGGACGACCGGGTGACCGACACCCGAGCCGAAATTACGGAAGCCCGACAGCCCCGGACATCCGGACCATCCCGAAGCCCCGGACGTCCACGTCTTCCGGACGTCCGACACCTGAGTGACCGCACCCATGGGCAGGAGCCCTTGTACCCCTTCAGTTTGACTCCCATTTGTACTACGACTATAAATAGGTCTCTCCCACCTCCTAGCTAGGTTTAGCGATGGTTTAGCTCATATTTTGTGTCAGAGCCTTGCTCATCCACTTGGTTACTTCTCCTCGGAGCCTACGACCTCTTCGGAGAAGATCCCCCAAGCAGATTCAAGACCCCTTCAAGCGAAGACAATCAAGACCTCCTCACGGAGAAGAACGGTTCCCTTTGTATCCTCCCCTTGTTGCTTTTGGATCATGTATTACCTTATGTTTCGATGATCTAGCCCTTGTGTGATCGATTACTTGTCGGTTTAGTGATTCTCTCGTTTTCCCCCGTGTTTCCCCTTCGTGTTTTCCGCGCGTTCATCGTGTTCCCCCCGTAGGATCCACTCCAAACGTGAAAGATCATCCACATAGGGTTCCGCCCTACCTCATCTTGGTATCATGAGACACGTTGTTGGAGTCCCTACCCCGTGTTTTCTAACTTGATTTTGTTTTTTTCGTCCTAAATCCGAAAATTCCCCACCAAAAATGGCCAAATTTTTTTTGTGATTTGTTGGTGAGTTGAGATTTTGTTGGATTTGGTCCATGAATTTGAGGTGCTACGTGTGGATCTAGCTTTCCCCACCCTCCCCACCCTCTTGCATCCACCAATCCGCTCGATTTCGACCTCACCATCTTCCTCCACCCCGAAATCGCGCAGTTCATCCCATGCCCAAATTTCGCCCCGGATGACCGGACGACCGTGAACTTCCGAACGCCCGAGAAACTCTGACGAAACTGAATTTTTCAGTTCGGCCACCACCTTATCCCCACCTTCCACCACATCTTCCAAACCCACATACACCACCATCTTCCCCAATACCTCCTATGACGATTTTGACACGTTTTGGTCCTTGAGATTTTGAGTTGTGGCTCCCGTGTCCTATTGTGTTTGGGCTATATAGGTACGGTTCGACATCATCATCACCGCGCTCATCTTTGCAAGGGTCTCATCATCGCCAAGGACGGTAACTTCGACGACATCTTTGTCATACCTTGCAATTGCATTGATAACCATCATATCCCATCTTTTGCATAGCTTACCCATCGAGACTAGCCATTGAGTATTGCCGGCAACGTGACTTGTGCACATTAGTGATCATACATCATAGCATACATACCATACCATAGTGGTGCATATCTTTGCATCAACTTGTGTGTCACAGAGTTGTCATCGCATACACAATTGCTATCTTGGTTCGTGAAGTTTCGCATAAGAAAAGAGCTCAAAAGTGAAAGAGCCTGAAACTGATTCCATGTGACAGTGTCTACAGGGTAAGTGGCTGTAAAATTCTCCCACCATGCTGCTGTGGGTCCGTCAAGCTGATGTGCGGCAAACTTCACCTTTTCTCCATCTGTAGATCCTGCAGTGGTCAACTCCCTCCCTACCTTACAGAGCCAATCATCTGCTACTATCGGCTCGGTGCTACTGGAAAACACCGGTGGATTCAGCCTTAAGAAACGTGCTAGATGGTCAACAGGTGGTGGTGGTCGTGGGTTGTTGTTGTTGTTGCCTTGGTTCTGTACCAATGTTTGAATCAGGGCATTCTACTGCTGAATCAACTGAGTGATCTCTGGCGGGAAAACAAATTCAGGGTCGCGTCTCGGAGGCATCTGAGGGTTTAAAGAGGAGAGGAGAGTTAAGAATAGAATGAGGTCTAGTGAGATAACACTACCCATATGCACATGAGACAAAAGCACACAATATCACTCCAATCAATTAAAACAAGGGCATACAACGGTCTAACTATCATTACAAAAGTGCTTGGACTAAAACTAATTAAATGGTGGAAAATTCTACTACTGTTATGGTGGTCAACTAGAAAAACTGCTCCGATGAAGATTCCATGATATCTGCTCCAGCTTCATCAACATAGTCATCATCACTATCGTCGGGATCCGAATCGGTGTCGTCGATGATGATATAATTATCCGAACAAGTGGGTTCATCATCTTCTCCTCTGGGTGTTGAACCTCTCATGAACACTCCAATCTTCTCCTTAAGGTCGCCATTCTGTCTTACTAGAGCGATGATTTCTTCCATATAATCTTTACGTGTAGCCTTGAGTTCCTCTTCTAGCTCCTTGATCTTAGTCATAGCCTTCTGCAGATCCTCCATATCTGCGCACATCTGATTCTCTTGGCGTCGGATGTGTTGGTTTAATTCCTGGATATAAGCTGCGATTGATCTGTCCTTCCTGGTGTTGATCATCTCCCAATGCTCATCTCGGCGCCCACAAATCTGATAGATAGTATTCTTGAGATCCTTATGGTAAACTTCTCCAATTCATCCCATGGCAATGTGGGCTGCCATGCTCTTTCCTAGGCTCCATGTTGGTGCATCAAAGGTAAACTCTATTGGCTCCGTGTCTGGTGCAAATGTCCTTCCTGGAATGTAGACTTGAATCATCCAGCGCTCCTCTTCGGGTAAAGTGGCGTTGAAGGTTCCAGTGAAGCTTGGTACTCCTATGTTCAGGTATCTAGTGACTTCCTTCAAATGATATCCAAAAGGTGAGTCTTCATCTGGTTGTGTGAACTTGATCCTTACATCCGCCATCCTAAAGAATAGAAAAGATGAGGAGTCAGAAATGAGAAGAAAGAGTAGTGATCTAGGGCTTTAGCTTAGTGGCCGCATCCTACAGTCAGCGTGTGCTCTGATACCATCTTTGTAGCGACCAGACCTCAAACAGTCTGATCTCTATGCTCAGTGTCATCCCTGGATCAGTAATGCTGACACCACACAGTACTTGGAGGATTTATAACAGAGTAGCAATCCCACACTTATTACATCGAATGTCTCAAGAGAGAACCTATTGAAATAAATATGGCTTAAGGCCATCTAAATACGATAACATCGGAAGACTTGGAAGATAAGTGAGTCCATCAACTCCAACGGCATCACTGAGTATAGAACCATGACCTAAGCACCTTACTCGTCGTCTGAAAAGTCTGCAACATGAAACATTGCAGCCCGAAAACGGGTCAGCACATGGAATATGCTGGCAATGTAACACACAGAGGAAAATATGATGGAATAAACTATACTACAATCATATTTGGCTGGTGGAAAAGCTCTATGGTTACAATTTTGCGTAAAGCCAATTTTTCCCTACTGCAAAGGAATAAATTTATTTAACTATCATGGTGGTTGTTAAACATTGAGAATGGTTGACAGCATTCTCAATCCCAATTAAAAGTACTCATTAACATCCCAACAATATTAATTAGAAGTAACATGATGATATTCACATGATATCCAAGTACTAGATACTCAAGATGTCCATAACCGGGGACACGGCTAACCATGATTAGTTTATACACTCTGCAGAGGTTTGCGCACTTTTCCCCACATGACTCGATCGCCTCCGTTTGATTCCTCGCACTTCATGATGTTTGAGAAACGGATGACCGAGACATAGTCTTTCAGAAGCGCTTGCACCTTACGTAAAGGGTAGACCATACCAACCTACATCCCCTACATCTGCTAGTCTACCCTGTAAGAGTTCGCACGACTTAGTCAACTATGCTAGAGCCCATAATAGCATGTGGCTGCACACGGAAGTTTCTAGCATGAATAATCTTATGATCCCTTTGAGCCTGGGTGGCGGTCCGAAGAAAAACAGGCAAGTCCTGGAAAGCAGGTGCCTCAATCCACCCAGATGTGTGTTTAAGTTGCCACCTTAATTAAACCATTAAATTTAACAATCTCACATCTGTCATGGAAATTCACTCACCCAATCCACGTCTACTAGCATAGCCTGGCATAATAAGCAAACGTAGAAGTAACTCCGAGGGGTTTGAAAATAAAATAGGTAATAGGTACTACCTCAACTACTTCCCATAACCCACAATTTAATTAGATCCTAATCATGCAATGTTTGAGGATTGATCTAATGCATAAAAACTGGGTATGAGAAAAGTATGATCAAAGTGTTACTTGCCTTGCTGATGATCCGCGAAACCTAGAGACTCGAAGTAACAGGCGGCGCACTCGGGGTATTATATCGCAGACAAACAAACAAACATGCAATAAGTACTCATCTAATGCACAGGTAAAACTCGAATAAAAGATCTAACCAGAAAGTTCAACTTAAGAACTCCGGTTTGCAAAAAGAAACAAAACAAACGAAGCAACGGAAATCAAATGGCGAAAGAAAACAGCTTCATTTTACTAATCTAGATCTAAGTCCATTTTTACAGAAGCAAAAACTTGTTTAAGTTGATTATTCGGAAAGTGGGTTTCTAGACGAAACTCTAGGCGCTTGAATCGCCTGATTCCGATAAACGAGCGAAAAGTTATACGAAAACGAAAATCGGATCAGGAATCGCGATCACAAAAATCGCGGATTAAATCTGAGAAAAAGAAAAACGACGAACGGGTTAACGAACGAGCGTTCGTTAACTAACCTAATCTGACGAACACGTACGTTAAAACGAACGAACGAGCGAACACTCGCTATTTAACCGAACCGAAAAAAAACCGATCTAATAAAATAAACCGAAAAAAACCCGAAGCAAACCGTTCGTTTTTTTAAAAATGGCGGCATGCAAAACGAGACGGCGGCGAACCTCGGCGGTGGGGTCAGCGATGGCGGCGGCGGGGTCCGGCGGCGGCTCTGGCGAGGGCAGGCGGCGACGGGCGGCGGTGGCGGCGGATCTGGTGGCGGCGGCGCGGATCTAGGGTTAGGGTTTGGGCGGGGTGGGCCGGCAGCGGGGCGCGGGTGGGCTCGGGCACGACCCAAGGTTGGTTCGCTTTTTTTTAAATAATTACGCACTGAAAAGCAAATGAAAGAAATACTAATCGAACTCCAAAAATCCCGAAATAAATTTTCCCTGGCTTCTAAAATCAAGCCGGACAAGATGAACATTTATTTGGGGCCTAAATGCAATTTTGAAAAATGCGCATTTTTCCTAAATTCAAATAAAAAGGCAAAAAACTCCAAAATAAATCTTATTTGATTTTTTTATTAAATCTTCATTATTTCTTTATTTTGGGGAAGTCATTTTATTCCCTCTCTAAAATTTTGGTAGTAGAAATAATTGAAGATAAAATAAATAAAATCAAATGATCCTATTTTCAAAATTTGAGAAAACTTAAATATGAAAATAACGAAATCCCCAACTCTCTCTGTGGGTTCTTGAGTTGAGTAGAATTTCTAGGATCGAGCCAACAATGCAACAAAAATATGCTATGCAATGATGATCTAAGTATAACATTCCAAATTGAAAATTTGGGATGTTACAGCCCTTTAGTTCTTGGCTTTCACGTGCATGAGTTACAGCATGCCATCCGGCGAAAACAAGGAGAATAAGGCATATAGCCGCTGGATTTTCTTCAATTTATGGCCAAATGAGATTGCCCGGATCATAGAGCATCTGCAGAAAGGTACGTTTGTCCCTACTAGGGAGGCTAATGTCTATAAGGAACATAATATCTCAAATTTCCTTCAAAAGGAAGTGCCAATGGGTTCAGAAACTTGTTTGAAAAACAGCGACGAATGATGTTCTTTGACTTTCAGGGCCAAAAAGACCTGCTTCAGGCAGTATCTGAGGGTACTCCGGGCCTCCTCGCACAAGCGGGGAGTATTTTCTGGATTCAGACGCTCGCTGCGAGCAGTTTGAGAACTTGTGGATCCGACACGGGCTCCGAATGACAAAATTATTACCCTTTTAGTGAACATGTGTCCATTCTATGGCAGTCCATGAAAGTACTTCATTTTCACGCGCGCTTTTCGCCTAACCGCCCCAAAATTTCTTGTCCTCTATAGTGGAGATATCGTTTCGACATATATATTGATCGATGCCAGGAATGCCCTTTTGTTCTTGGCATTCACGTGCATGACTTACAGCATGCCATCCGGCGAAAACAAGGAGAATAAGGCATATAGCCGCTGGATTTTCTTCAATTTACGGCCGAATGAGATTGCCCGGATCAGAGAGCATCTGCAGAAAGGTACATTTGAGCCTACCAGGGGGGCTAATGTCTATAAGCAACATAATCTCTCGAATTTCCTTCAAAAGAAAGTGCCATTGGGTTCAGAAACTTTTCTGAAAAACAACGACGAATGATGTTCTTTGACTTTTAGGGCCAAAAAGTCCTGCTTAAGGCCGTATTTGAGGGTACTCCGGGCCTCCTGGCGCAAGCAGGGAGTGTTTTCTGGATTCGGATGCTTGCCGCGAGCAGTTTGAGAACTTGTGGGTCCGACATGGACTCCGAATGACAAAATTATGACCGTTTTAGTGAACATCTGTCCATCCTATGGGAGTCCTTGAAAGTACTTCATTTTCCCGTGCGCTCTTTGCCTAACCGCCACAAAATTTCTTGTCCTCTATAGTGGAGATATCGTTTCCACATATATATTGATCGATGCCAGGAATGCCCTTTTGTTCTTGGCTTTCACGCGCATGAGTTACAACATGCCATCCTGCGAACAAGGAGAATAAGGCATATAGCCGCTGGATTTTCTTCAATTTACGGCCAAATGAGATTGCCCGGATCATAGAGCATCTGCAGAAAGGTACGTTTGTCCCTACGAGGGGTGGTAATGTCTATAAGCAACATAATCTCACGAATTTCCTTCAAAAGGAAGTGCCAATGGGTTCAGAAACTTGTCTGAAAAACAGCGACGAATGATGTTCTTTGACTTTCGGGGCCAAAAAGTCCTGCTTAAGGCTGAATTTGAGGGTACTCCGGGCCTCCTGGCGCAAGCGCGGCGTATTTTTTTTGGATTCGCGTGCTCGCCGCGAGCAGTTTGAGTACTTATTGGTCCGACACAGACAGCTAATGAAAAAATTATGACCGTCTTAGTGAGCATCTATCCATTCTATGGGAGTCCTTGAAAGTACTTCATTTTCTCGTGCGCTTTTTGCCTGACTGCCCCAAAATTTCTTGTCCTCTATAGTGGAGATATCGTTTCCACATATATATTGACCGATGCCAGGAATGCCCTTTAGTTCTTGGCTTTCACGTGCATGAGTTACAACATGCCATCCGGCGAAAACAAGGAGAATAAGGCATATAGCCGCTGGATTTTCTTCAATTTACGGCCAAATGAGATTGCCTGGATCATATAGCATCTGCAGAAAGGTACGTTTGTCCCTACCAGGGGGGTTAATGTCTATAAGGAACATAATCTCTCAAATTTCCTTCAAAAGGAAGTGCCAATGGGTTTAGAAACTTGTCTGAAAAATAGCGACGAATTATGTTCTTTGACTTTCAAGGCCAAAAAGTCCTGCTTAAGGCCGTATCTAAGGGTACTCCGGGCCTCCTCACGCAAGCGGGGAGTATTTTCTGGATTCAGACGCTCACCGCGAGTAGTTTGAGAACTTGTGGGTCCGACACGGGCTCCGAATGACAAAATTATTACCCTTGTAGTGAACATCTGTCCATTCTATGGCAGTCCTTGAAAGTACTTCATTTTCACGTGCGCTTTTTCCCTAACCGGACCAAAATTTCTTGTCCTCTATAGTGGAGATATCGTTTCCACATATATATTGATCGATGCCATGAATGCCCTTTTGGTCTTGGCTTTCACGCGCATGAGTTAGGATGCCATCCGGCAAAAACAAGGAGAATAAGGCATATAGCCGCTGGATTTTCTTCAATTTACGGCCAAATGAGATTGCCCGGATCATAGAGCATCTGCAGAAAGGTACGTTTGTCCCTACGAGGGGTGGTAATGTCTATAAGCAACATAATCTCACGAATTTCCTTCAAAAGGAAGTGCCAATGGGTTCAGAAACTTGTCTGAAAAACAGCGACGAATGATGTTCTTTGACTTTCAGGGCCAAAAAGTCCTGCTTAAGGCTGAATTTGAGGGTACTCCGGGCCTCCTCGCGCAAGCGCGGCGTATTTTTTTTGGATTCATGTGCTCGCCGCGAGCAGTTTGAGTACTTATTGGTCCGACACAGACTGCTAATGAAAAAATTATGACCGTCTTAGTGAGCATCTATCCATTCTATGGGAGTCCTTGAAAGTACTTCATTTTCTCGTGCGCCTTTTGCCTGACTGCCCCAAAATTTCTTGTCCTCTATAGTGGAGATATCGTTTCCACATATATATTGACCGATGCCAGGAATGCCCTTTAGTTCTTGGCTTTCACGTGCATGAGTTACAACATGCCATCCGGCGAAAACTAGGAGAATAAGGCATATAGCCGCTGGATTTTCTTCAATTTACGGCCAAATGAGATTGCCTGGATCATATAGCATCTGCAGAAAGGTACGTTTGTCCCTACCAGGGGGGTTAATGTCTATAAGGAACATAATCTCTCAAATTTCCTTCAAAAGGAAGTGCCAATGGGTTCAGAAACTTGTCTGAAAAATAGCGACGAATTATGTTCTTTGACTTTCAAGGCCAAAAAGTCCTGCTTAAGGCCGTATCTAAGGGTACTCCGGGCCTCCTCACGCAAGCGGGGAGTATTTTCTGGATTCAAACGCTCACCGCGAGTAGTTTGAGAACTTGTGGGTCCGACACGGGCTCCGAATGACAAAATTATTACCCTTGTAGTGAACATCTGTCCATTCTATGGCAGTCCTTGAAAGTACTTCATTTTCACGTGCGCTTTTTCCCTAACCGGACCAAAATTTCTTGTCCTCTATAGTGGAGATATCGTTTCCACATATATATTGATCGATGCCATGAATGCCCTTTTGGTCTTGGCTTTCACGCGCATGAGTTAGGATGCCATCCGGCAAAAACAAGGAGAATAAGGCATATAGCCGCTGGATTTTCTTCAATTTACGGCCAAATGAGATTGCCCGGATCATAGAGCATCTGCAGAAAGGTACGTTTGTCCCTACGAGGGGTGGTAATGTCTATAAGCAACATAATCTCACGAATTTCCTTCAAAAGGAAGTGCCAATGGGTTCAGAAACTTGTCTGAAAAACAGCGACGAATGATGTTCTTTGACTTTCAGGGCCAAAAAGTCTTGCTTAAGGCTGAATTTGAGGGTACTCCGGGCCTCCTCGCGCAAGCGCGGCGTATTTTTTTTGGATTCATGTGCTTGCCGCGAGCAGTTTGAGTACTTATTGGTCCGACACAGACTGCTAATGAAAAAATTATGACCGTCTTAGTGAGCATCTATCCATTCTATGGGAGTCCTTGAAAGTACTTCATTTTCTCGTGCGCTTTTTGCCTGACTGCCCCAAAATTTCTTGTCCTCTATAGTGGAGATATCGTTTCCACATATATATTGACCGATGCCAGGAATGCCCTTTAGTTCTTGGCTTTCACGTGCATGAGTTACAACATGCCATCCGGTGAAAACAAGGAGAATAAGGCATATAGCCGCTGGATTTTCTTCAATTTACGGCCAAATGAGATTGCCTGGATCATATAGCATCTGCAGAAAGGTACGTTTGTCCCTACCAAGGGGGTTAATGTCTATAAGGAACATAATCTCTCAAATTTCCTTCAAAAGGAAGTGCCAATGGGTTCAGAAACTTGTCTGAAAAATAGCGACGAATTATGTTCTTTGACTTTCAAGGCCAAAAAGTCCTGCTTAAGGCCGTATCTAAGGGTACTCCGGGCCTCCTCACGCAAGCGGGGAGTATTTTCTGGATTCAAACGCTCACCGCGAGTAGTTTGAGAACTTGTGGGTCCGACACGGGCTCCGAATGACAAAATTATTACCCTTGTAGTGAACATCTGTCCATTCTATGGCAGTCCTTGAAAGTACTTCATTTTCACGTGCGCTTTTTCCCTAACCGGACCAAAATTTCTTGTCCTCTATAGTGGAGATATCGTTTCCACATATATATTGATCGATGCCATGAATGCCCTTTTGGTCTTGGCTTTCACGCGCATGAGTTAGGATGCCATCCGACAAAAACAAGAAGAATAAGGCATATAGCCGCTGGATTTTCTTCAATTTACGGCCAAATGAGATTGCCCGGATCATAGAGCATCTGCAGAAAGGTTCGTTTGTCCCTACCAGGGGGGATAATGTCTATAAGCGACATAATCTCGCGAATTTCCTTCAAAAGGAATTGCCAATGGGTTCAGAAACTTGTCTGAAAAACAACGACGAATGATGTTCTTTAACTTTCAGGGCCAAAAAGTCCTGCTTAAGGCCGTATCTGAGGGTACTCCGGGCCTCCTCGCGCAAGCAGGGAGTATTTTCTGGATTCGGACGCTCGCCGCGAGTAGTTTGAGAACTTGTGGGTCCGACACGGACTCCGAATGACAAAATTATGACCATTTTAGTGAACATCTGTCCATTCTATGGCCGTCCTTGAAAGTACTTCATTTTCCCGTGCGCTCTTTGCCTAACCGCCACAAAATTTCTTGTCCTCTATAGTGGAGATATCGTTTCCACATATATATTGATCAATGCCAGGAATGCCCTTTTGTTCTTGGCTTTCACGTGCATGAGTTACAGCATGCCATCCGGCGAAAACAAGGAGAATAAGGCATATAGCCGCTGGATTTTCTTCAATTTACGGCCAAATGAGATTGCCCGGATCATAGAGCATCTGCAGAAAGGTACGTTGTCCCTACCAGGGGGGATAATGTCTATAAGCAACATAATCTCACGAATTTCCTTCAAAAGGAAGTGCCAATGGGTTCAGAAACTTGTCTGAAAAACAGCGACGAATGATGTTCTGTGACTTTCAGGGCCAAAAAGTCCTGCTTAAGGCTGAATTTGAGGGTACTCCGGGACTCCTGGCGCAAGCGCGGAGTATTTTTTTGGATTCACGTGCTCGCCGCGAGCAGTTTGAGTACTTATGGGTCTGACACGGACTGCTAATGACAAAATTCTGACTGTCTTAGTGAGCATCTGTCCATTCTATGACAGTCCTTGAAAGTACTTCATTTTCTCGTGCGCTTTTTGCCTGACTACCCCTAAATTTCTTGTCCTCTATAGTGGAGATATCGTTTCCACATTTATATTGACCGATGCCAGGAATGCCCTTTAGTTCTTGGCTTTCACGTGCATGAGTTACAACATGCCATCCGGCGAAAACAAGGAGAATAAGGCATATAGCCGCTGGATTTTCTTCAATTTACGGCCAAATGAGATTTCCCGGATCATAGAGCATCTGCAGAAATGTACGTTTGTCCCTACCAGGGGAGTTAATGTCTATAAGGAACATAATCTCTCAAATTCCCTTCAAAAGGAAGTGCCAATGGGTTCAGAAACTTGTCTGAAAAATAGCGAGGAATTATGTTCTTTGACTTTCAGGGCCAAAAAGTCCTGCTTAAGGCCGTATCTGAGGGTACTCCGGGCCTCCTCACGCAAGCGGGGAGTATTTTCTGGATTCAGACGCTCCCTGCTAGCAGTTTGAGAACTAGTGGGTCCGACATGGGCTCCGAATGGCAAAATTATTACCCTTTTAGTGAACATCTGTCCATTCTATGGCGGTCCTTGAAAGTACTTCATTTTCACGTGCGCTTTTCGCCTAACCGCCCCAAAATTTCTTGTCCTCTATAGTGGAGATATCGTTTCCACATATATATTGATCGATGACAGGAATGCCCTTTTGTTCTTGGCTTTTACGCGCATGAGTTAAAGCATGCCATCTGGCGAAAACAAGGAGAATAAGGTATATAGCCGCTGGATTTTCTTCAATTTACGGCCAAATGAGATTGCCCGGATCATAGAGCATCTGCAGAAAGGTACGTTTGTCCCTACCAGGGGGGCTAATGTCTATAAGGAACATAATCTCTCAAATTTCCTTCAAAAGGAAGTGCCAATGGGTTCAGAAACTTGTCTGAAAAACTGCCACGAATGATGTTCTTTGAGTTTCAGTGCAAAAAAGTCTTGCTTAAGGCTAAATTTGAGGGTACTCCGGGCCTCCTGGCGCAAGCGCGGAGTATTTTTTTTTGGATTCACGTGCTCGCCGCGAGCAGCTTGAGTACTTATGGGGCTGACACGGAATGCTAATGACAAAATTATGACCGTCTTGGTGAGCATCTGTGCATTCTATGGCAGTCCTTGAAAGTACTTCATTTTCTGGTGCGCTTTTTGGCTGACCGCCCCAAAATTTCTTGTCCTCTAGAGTGGAGATATCTTTCCACATATATATTGACCGATGCCAGGAATGCCCTTTAGTTCTTGGCTTTCACGTGCATGAGTTACAACATGCCATCCGGCGAAAACAGGGAGAATAAGGCATATAGCCGCTGGATTTTCTTCAATTTACGGCCAAATGAGATTGCCCGGATCATAGAGCATCTGCAGAAAGGTACGTTTGTCCCTACCAGGGGAGTTAATGTCTATAAGGAACATAATCTCTCAAATTTCCTTCAAAAGGAAGTGCCAATGGGTTCAGAAACTTGTCTGAAAAACAGCGACGAATGATGTTCTTTGACTTTCAGGGCCAAAAAGTCCTGCTTCAGGCTGAATTTGAGGGTACTCTGGGCCTCCTGGCGCAAGCGCGGAGTATTTTTTTGGATTCGCGTGCTCGCCGCGAGCAGTTTGAGTAATTATGGGTCCGACACGGACTGCTAATGACAAAATTATGACCGTCTTAGTGAGCATCTGTCCATTCTATGGCAGTCCTTGAAAGTGCTTCATTTTCTCGTGCGCTTTTTGCCTGACTGCCCCTAAATTTCTTGTCCTCTATAGTGCAGATATTGTTTCCACATATATATTGACCGATGCCAGGAATGCCCTTTAGTTCTTGGCTTTCACGTGGATGAGTTACAACATGCCATCCGGCGAAAACAAGGAGAATAAGGCATATAGTCGCTGGATTTTCTTCAATTTACGGCCAAATGAGATTGCCCGGATCATAGAGCATCTGCAGAAAGGTACGTTTGTCCCTCCCAGGGGAGTTAATGTCTATAAGGAACATAATCTCTCAAATTTCCTTCAAAAGGAAGTGCCAATGGGTTCAGAAACTTGTCTGAAAAATAGCAACGAATTATGTTCTTTGACTTTCAGGGCCAAAAAGTCCTGCTTAAGGCCGTATCTGAGGGTACTCCGGGCCTCCTCACGCAAGCGGGGAGTATTTTCTGGATTCAGACGCTCCCTGCTAGCAGTTTGAGAACTAGTGGGTCCGACACGGGCTCCGAATGAGAAAATTATTACCCTTTTAGTGAACATCCGTCCATTCTATGGCAGTCCTTGAAAGTATTTCATTTTCACGTGCGCTTTTCGCCTAACCGCCCCAAAATTTCTTGTCCTCTATAGTGGAGATATCGTTTCCTCATATATAATGATCGATGCCAGGAATGCCCTTTTGTTCTTGGCTTTTACACGCATGAGTTAAAGCATGCCATCTGGCGAAAACAAGGAGAATAAGGTATATAGCAACTGGATTTTCTTCAATTTACGGCCAAATGAGAATGCCCGGATCATAGAGCATCTGCAGAAAGGTACGTTTGTCCCTACCAGGTTGGATAATGTCTATAAGCAACATAATCTCACGAATTTCCTTCAAAAGGAATTGCCAATGGGTTCAGAAACTTGTCTAAAAAACAACGACGAATTATGTTCTTTAACTTTCAGGGCCAAAAAGTCCTGCTTAAGGCCGTATTTGAGGGTACTACGGGCCTCCTGGCGCAAGCGGGGAGTATTTTCTACATTCGGACGCTCGCCGCGAGTAGTTTGAGAACTTGTGGGTCCGACAAGGACTCCGAATGACAAAATTATGACCATTTTAATGAACATCTGTCCATTCTATGGCCGTCCTTGAAAGTACTTCATTTTCCCGTGTGCTCTTTGCCTAACCGCCGCAAAATTTCTTGTCCTCTATAGTGGAGATATCGTTTCCACATATATATTGATCGATGCCAGGAATGCCCTTTTGTTCTTGGCTTTCACGTGCATGAGTTACAGCATGCCATCCGGCGAAAACAAGGAGAATAAGGCATATAGCCGCTGGATTTTCTTCAATTTACGGCCAAATGAGATTGCCCGGATCATAGAGCATCTGCAGAAAGGTACTTTGCCCCTACCAGGGGGGATAATGTCTATAAGCAACATAATCTCACGAATTTCCTTCAAAAGGAAGTGCCAATGGGTTCAGAAACTTGTCTGAAAAACAACGACGAATGATGTTCTTTGACTCTCAGGGCAAAAAAGTCTTGCTTAAGGGTAAATTTGAGGGTACTCCGGGCCTCCTGGCGCAAGCGCGGAGTATTTTTTTTGGATTCACGTGTTCGCCGCGAGCAGTTTGAGTACTTATGGGTCCGACGCGGAATGCTAATGACAAAATTATGACAGTCTTGGTGAGCATCTGTGCATTCTATGGCAGTCCTTGAAAGTACTTCATTTTCTCGTGCGCTTTTTGGCTGACTGCCCCAAAATTTCTTGTCCTCTATAGTGGAGATATCGTTTCCACATATATATTGATCGATGCCAGGAATGCCCTTTAGGTCTTGGCTTTCACGCGCATGAGTTAGCATGCCATCCGGCGAAACCAAGGAGAATAAGGCATATAGCCGCTGGATTTTCTTCAATTTACGGCCAAATGAGATTGCCCGGATCATAGAGCATCTGTAGAAAGGTACGTTTGTCCATACCAGGGGGGATAATGTCTATAAGCAACATAATCTCACGAATTTCCTTCAAAAGGAAGTGCCAATGGGTTCAGAAACTTGTCTGAAAAACAGCGACGAATTATGTTCTTTGACTTTGAGGGCCAAAAAGTCCTGCTTAAGGCTGAATTTGAGGGTACTCCGGGCCTCCTGGCGCAAGCGCGGAGTATTTTTTTGGATTTGCCTGCTCGCCGCGAGCAGTTTGAGTACTTATGGGTCTGACACGGACTGCTAATGACAAAATTATGACCGTCTTAGTGAGCATCTGTCCATTCTATGGCAGTCCTTGAAAGTACTTCATTTTCTCGTGCACTTTTTGCCTGACTGCCCCTAAATTTCTTGTCCTCTATAGTGGAGATATTGTTTCCACATATATATTGACCGATGCCAGGAATGCCCTTTAGTTCTTGACTTTCACGTGCATGAGCTACAACATGCCATCCAGTGAAAACAAGGAGAATAAGGCATATAGCCGCTGGATTTTCTTCAATTTACGGCCAAATAAGATTGCCCGGATCATAGAGCATCTGCAGAAAGGTACGTTTGTCCCTACCAGGGGGGCTAATGTCTATAAGGAATATAATCTCTCAAATTTCCTTCAAAAGGAAGTGCCAATGGGTTCAGAAACTTGTCTGAAAAACAACGACGAATGATGTTCTTTGAGTTTCAGGGCAAAAAAGTCTTGCTTAAGGCTAAATTTAAGGGTACTCCGGGCCTTCTAGCGCAAGCGCAGAGTAGTTTTTTTGGATTCACAAGCTCGCCGCGAGCAGTTTGAGTACTTATGGGTCCGACACGGAATGCTAATGACAAAATTATGACCGTCTTGGTGAGCATCTGTGCATTCTATGGCAGTCCTTGAAAGTACTTCATTTTCTCGTGCGCTTTTTGGCTGACGGCCCCAAAATTTCTTGTCCTCTATAGTGGAGGTATCGTTTCCACATATATATTGATCGATGCCAGGAATGCCCTTTAGGTCTTGGCTTTCACGCGCATGAGTTAGCATGCCATCCGGCAAAAACAAGGAGAATAAGGCATATAGCCGCTGGATTTTCTTCAATTTACGGCCAAATGAGATTGCCCGGATCATAGAGCATCTGCAGAAAGGTATGTTTGTCCCTACCAGGGGGATAATGTCTATAAGCAACATAATATCACGAATTTCCTTCAAAAGGAAGTGCCAATGGGTTCAGAAACTTGTCTGAAAAACAGCGACGAATGATGTTCTTTGACTTTCACGGCCAAAAAGTCCTGCTTAAGGCTGAATTTGAGGGTACTCTGGGCCTCCTGGCGCAAGCGCGGAGTATTTTTTGGGATTCACATGCTCGCCGCGAGCAGTTTGAGTACTTATGGGTCCGACACGGACTGCTAATGACAAAATTATGACCGTCTTAGTGAGCATCTGTCCATTCTATGGCAGTCCTTGAAAGTACTTCATTTTCTCGTGCGCTTTTTGCCTGACTGCCCCTAAATTTCTTGTCCTCTATAGTGGAGATATCTTTTCCACATATATATTGACCGATGCCAGGAATGCCCTTTAGTTCTTGGCTTTCACGTGGATGAGTTACAACATGCCATCCGGCGAAAACAAGGAGAATAAGGCATATAGCCGCTGGATTTTGTTCAATTTACGGCCAAATGAGATTGCCCGGATCATAGAGCATCTGCAGAAAGGTACGTTTGTCCCTACCAGGGGAGTTAATGTCTATAAGGAACATAATCTCTCAAATTTCCTTCCAAAGGAAGTGCCAATGGGTTCAGAAACTTGTCTGAAAAATAGCGACGAATTATGTTCTTTGACTTTCAGGGCCAAAAAGTCCTACTTAAGGCCGTATCTGAGGGTACTCCGGGCCTCCTCACGCAAGCGGGGAGTATTTTCTGGATTCAGACGCTCCCCGCTAGCAGTTTGAGAACTAGTGGGTCCGACACGGGCTCCGAATGACAAAATTATTACCCTTTTAGTGAACATCTGTCCATTCTATGGCAGTCCTTGAAAGTACTTCATTTTCACGTGCGCTTTTCGCCTAACCGCCCCAAAATTTCTTGTCCTCTATAGTGGAGATATCGTTTCCACATATATATTGATCGATTCCAGGAATGCCCTTTTGTTCTTGGATTTTACGCGCATGAGTCAAAGCATGCCATCTGGCGAAAACAAGGAGAATAAGGTATATAGCCGCTGGATTTTCTTCAATTTACGGCCAAATGAGATTGCCCGGATCATAGAGCATCTGCAGAAAGGTACATTTGTCCCTACCAGGGGGGATAATGTCTATAAGGAACATAATCTCTCAAATCTCCTTCAAAAGGAAGTGCCAATGGTTTCAGAAACTTGTCTAGAAAACAGCAACGAGTGATGTTCTTTGACTTTCAGGGCCAAAAAGTCCTGCTAAAGGCCGTATCTGAGGGTACTCCGGGCCTCCTCGCGCAAGCGGGGAGTATTTTCTGGATTCAAACGCTTCTAGTGAACATCTGAGGGTACTCCGGGCCTCGCCGCGAGCAGTTCGAGTACTTGTGGGTCCGACACGGGCTCCGAAAGACAAAATCATTACCCTTCTAGTGAACATCTGCCCATTCTATGGTAGTCCTTGAAAGTACTTCACTTTCGCGTGCGCTTTTTCCCTAACCGGCCCAAAATTTCTTGTCCTCTATAGTGGAGATATCTATTCCACATATATATTGATCGATGCCAGGAATGCCCTTTTGGTCTTGGCTTTCATGCGCATGAGTTAGCATGCCATCCGGCGAAAACAAGGAGAATAAGGCATATAGCCGCTGGATTTTCTTCAGTTTACGGCCAAATGAGATTGCCCGGATCATAGAGCATCTGCAGAAAGGTAGGTTTGTCCCTACCATGGGGGATAATGTCTATAATAAACATAATCTTGAGAATTTCCTTCAAAAGGAATTGCCAATGGGTTCAGAAACTTGTCTGAAAAACAGCGACGAATGATGTTCTTTAACTTTCAGGGCCAAAAAGTCCTGCTTAAGGCCATATTTGAGGGTACTACGGGCCTCCTAGCGCAAGCGGGGATTATTTTCTGGATTCGGACGCTCGCCGCGAGTAGTTTAAGAACTTGTGGGTCCGACACGGACTCTGAATGACAAAATTATGACCGTTTTAGTGAACATCTCTCCATTCTATGGCCGTCCTTGAAAGTACTTCATTTTGCCGTGCGCTCTTTGCCTAACCGCCGCAAAATTTCTTGTCCTCTATAGTGGAGATATCGTTTCCACACATATATTGATCGATGCCAGGAATGCCCTTTTGGTCTTGGGTCCGACATGGAATGCCAATGACAAAATTATGACCGTCTTGGTGAGCATCTCTCCATTCTAAGGCAGTCCTTGAAAGTACTTCATTTTCTCGTGCGCTTTTTGGCTGACTGCCCCAAAATTTCTTGTCCTCTATAGTGGAGATATCGTTTCCACATATATATTGACCGATGCCAGGAATGCCCTTTAGTTCTTGGCTTTCACGCGCATGAGTTAGCATGCCATCCGGCAAAAACAAGGAGAATAAGGCATATAGCCGCTGCATTTTCTTCAATTTACGGCCAAATGAGATTGCCCGGATCATAGAGCATCTGCAGACAGGTACGTTTGTCCCTACCAGGGGGGATAATGTCTATAAGCAACCTAATCTCACGAATTTCCTTCAAAAGGAAGTGCCAATGGGTTCAGAAACTTGTCCGAAAAATAGCGATGAATGATGTTCTTTGACTTTCAGGGTCAAAAAGTCCTGCTTAAGGCCGTATCTGAGGGTACTCCGGGCCTCCTCGCGCAAGCGTGAAGTATTTTCTGGATTCAGACACTCACCGTGAGCAGCTTGAGAACTTGTGGGTCCGACACAGGCTCCGAATGACAAAATTATTACCCTTTTAGTGAACATGCGTCCATTCTATGGCAGTCCTTGAAAGTACTTCATTTTCATGTGCGCTTTTTGCCTAACCGCCCCAAAATTTCTTGTCCTCTATAGTTGAGATATCGTTTCCACATATATATTGATCGATGCCCGGAATGCCCTTATGTTCTTGGCTTTCACGCGCATGAGTTACAGCATGCCATCCGGAGAAAACAAGGAGAATAAGGCATATAGCTGCTGGATATTCTTCAATTTATGGCCAAATGAGATTGCCGGATCATAGAGCATCTGCAGAAAGGTACGTTTGTCCCTACCAGGGGGAATAATGTCTATAAGCAACATAATCTCGCGATTTTCCTTCAAAAGGAAGTGCCCATGGTTCAGAAACTTGTCTGAAAAACAGCAACGAATGATGTTCTTTGACTTTCAGGGCCAAAAAGTCCTCCTTAAGGCTGAATTTGAGGGTACTGCAGGCCTCCTGGCGCCAGCACGGAGTATTTTTTTGGATTCGCGCGCTCGCCGGGAGTAGTTTGAGTACTTATGGGTCTGACACGGACTCCTAATGACAAAATTATGACCGTCTTAGTGAGCATCTGTCCATTCTATGGCAATCCTTGAAAGTACTTCATTTTCTCGTGCACTTTTTGCTTGACTGCCCTAAAATTTCTTGTCCTCTATAGTGGAGATATTGTTTCAACATATATAGTGACCGATGCCAAGAATGCCCTTTAGTTCTTGGCTTTCACGTGCATGAGTTACAGCTTGCCATCCTGCGAAAACAAGGAGAATAAGGCATATAGCCGCTGGATTTTCTTCAATTTACGGCCAAATGAGATTGCCCGGATCATAGAGTATCTGCAGAAAGGTACGTTTGTCCCTACTAGGGGGCCAAATGTCTATAAGGAACATAATCTCTCAAATTTCCTTCAAAAGGAAGTGCCAATGAGTTCAGAAACTTGTCCGAAAAATAGCGACGAATGATGTTCTTTGACTTTTAGGGCCAAAAAGTCCTGCTTAAGGCCGTATCTGAGGGTACTCCGGGCCTCCTCGCGCAAGTGGGGAGTATTTTCTGGATTCAAACGCTTGCCGCGAGCAGTTTGAGAAATTGTGGGTCCACACGGGCTCCGAATGAGAAAATTATTACCCTTCTACTGAACATCTGTCCATTCTATGGCAGTCCTTCAAAGTACTTCATTTTCACGTGCCCTTTTTGCCTAACCGCCCCAAAATTTCTTGTCCTCTATAGTTGAGATATCGTTTCCACATATATGTTGATCGATGCCAGGAATGCCCTTATGTTCTTGGCTTTCACGCCCATGAGTTACAGCATGCCATCCGGCGAAAACAAGGAGAATAAGGCATATAGCTGCAGGATTTTCTTCAATTTACGGCCAAATGAGATTGCCCGGATCAAAGAGCATCTGCAGAAAGGTGCGTTTGTCCCTACCAGGGGGAATAATGTCTATAAGCAACATAATCTCGCAAATTTCCTTCAAAAGGAAGTGCCAATGGTTCAGAAACTTGTCTGAAAACAACGACGAATGATGTTCTTTGACTTTCAGGGCCAAAAAGTCCTGCTTAAGGCTGAATTTGAGGGTACTCCGGGCCTCCTGGCGCCAGCACGGAGTATTTTTTTGGATTCGCGTGCTCGCCGGGAGTAGTTTGAGTGCTTATGGGTCTGACATGGACTACTAATGACAAAATTATGACCGTCTTAGTGAGCATCTGTCCATTCTATGGCAATCCTTGAAAGTACTTCATTTTCTCGTGCGCTTTTTGCCTGACTGCCCCAAAATTTCTTGTCCCCTATAGTGGAGATATCGTTTCCACATATATATTGACCGATGCCAGGAATGCCCTTTAGTTCTTGGCTTTGATGTGCATGAGTTACAACATGCCAACCGGCGAAAACAAGGAGAATAAGGCGTATAGCCGCTGGATTTTCTTCAATTTGCGGCCAAATGAGATTGCCCGGATCATAGAGCATCTGCAGAAAGGTATGTTTGTCCCTACCAGGGGGGCTAATGTCTATAAGGAACATAATATCTCAAATTTCCTTCAAAAGGAAGTGCCAATGGATTCAGAAACTTGTCTGAAAAACAGCGACGAATGATGTTCTTTGACTTTCAGGGCCAAAAAGTCCTGCTTCAGGCAGTATCTGAGGGGACTCCGGGCCTCCTCGCACAAGCGGGGAGTATTTTCTGGATTTAGACGCTCACTACGAGCAGTTTGACAACTTGTGGGTCTGACACGGGCTCCGAATGACAAAATTATTACCCTTTTAGTGAACATGTGTCCATTCTATGGCAGTCCATGAAAGTACTTCATTTTCACGCGCGCTTTTCGCCTAACCGCCCCAAAATTTCTTGTCCTCTATAGTGGAGATATCGTTTCCACATATATATTGATCGATGACAGGAATGCCCTTTTGTTCTTCGCTTTCAGCGCATGAGTTACAACATACCATCCGGCGAAAACAAGGAGAATAAGGCATATAGCCGCTGGATTTTCTTCAATTTAAGGCCAAATGAGATTACCCGGATCATAGAGCATCTGTAGAAAGGTACGCTTGAGCCTACCAGGGGGGCTAATGTCTATAAGCAACATAATCTCTCAAATTTCCTTCAAAAGGAAGTGCCAATGGGTTCAGAAACTTTTCTAAAAAACAACGACGAATGATGTTCTTTGACTTTCAGGGCAAAAAATCCTGCTTAATGCTAAATTTGAGGGTACTCCGGGCAGTTTGAGTACTTATGGGTCCGACACGGAATGCTAATGACAAAATTATGACCGTCTTGGTGAGCACCGGTGCATTCTATGGCAGTCCTTGAAAGTACTTCATTTTTTCGTGCGCTTTTAGGCTGACTGCCCCAAAATTTCTTGTCCTCTATAGTGGAGATATCGTTTCCACATATATATTGACCGATGCTAGGAATGCCCTTTAGTTCTTGGCTTTCATGTGCATGAGTTACAACATGCCATCCGGCGAAAACAAGGAGAATAAGGCATATAGCCGCTGGATTTTCTTCAATTTACGGCCAAATGAGATTGCCCGGATCATAGAGTATCTTCAGAAAGGTACGCTTGTTCGTACTAGGGGGGCAAATGTCTATAAGGAACATAATCTCTCGCCGGGAGTAGTTTGAGTACTTATGGGTCTGACACGGACTCCTAATGACAAAATCTTGACCGTCTTAGTGAGAATATGTCCATTCTATGGCAATCCTTGAAACTACTTCATTTTCTCGTGCGCTTTTTGCCTGACTGCCCCAAAATTTCTTGTCCTCTATAGTGGAGATATCGTTTGCACATATATATTGACCGATGCCAGGAATGCCCTTTAGTTCTTGGCTTTCACGTGCATGAGTTACATCATGCCATCCGGCGAAAACAAGGAGAATAAGGCATATAGCCGCTGGATTTTCTTCAATTTGCGGCCAAATGAGATTGCCCGGATCATAGAGCATCTGCAGAAAGGTACGTTTGTCCCTACCACGGGGGCTAATGTCTATAAGGAACATAATCTCTCAAATTTCCTTCAAAATGAAGTGCCAATGGGTTCAGAAACTTGTCTGAAAAACCGCGACGAATGATGTTCTTTGACTTTCAGGGCCAAAAAGTCCTGCTTCAGGCAGTATCTGAGGGTACTCCGGGCCTCCTCGCACAAGCGGGGAGTATTTTCTGGATTCAGACGATCGCTACGAGCAGTTTGAGAACTTATGGGTCCGACATGGGCTCCGAATGACAAAATTATTACCCTTTTAGTGAACATCTGTCCATTCTATTGCAGTCCTTGAAAGTACTTCATTTTCCCGTACGCTCTTTCCCTAACCGCCCCAAAATTTCTTGTCCTCTATAGTGGAGATATCGTTTCCACATATATATTGATTGATGGCAGGAATGCCCTTTTGTTCTTGGCTTTCACGTGCATAAGTTACAGCATGCCATCCGGCGAAAACAAGGAGTATAAGGCATATAGCCGCTGGATTTTCTTCAATTTGCGACCAAATGAGATTGCCCGGATCATAGAGCATCTGCAGAAAGGTACGTTTGTCCCTACCAGGGGGGATAATGTCTATAAGCAAATCGCGAATTTCCTTCAAAAGGAAGTGCCAATGGTTCAAAAACTTGTCTGAAAAACAGCGATGAATGATGTTCTTTAACTTTCAGGGCCAAAAAGTCCTGTTTAAGGCTGAATTTGAGGGTACTCCGGGCCTCCTGGCGTAAGCGTGGAGTATTTTTTTGGATTAGCGCGCTCCCCGCGTGCAGTTTGAGTACTTATGGGTCCGACACGGACCCCTAATGACAAAATTATGACCGTCTTAGTGAGCATCTGTCCATTCTATGGCAGTCCTTAAAAGTACTTCATTTTCTCCGTGCGCTTTTTGCCTGATTGCCCCAAAATTTCTTTTTCTCTATAGTGGAGATATCGTTTCCACATATATATTGACCGATGCAGGAATGCCCTTTAGTTCTTGGCTTTCACGTGCATGAGTTACAGCATGCCATCCGGCGAAAACAAGGAGAATAAGGCATATAGCCGCTGGATTTTCTTCAACTTACGGCCAAATGAGATTGCCCGGATCGTAGAGCATCTGCAGAAAGGTAGGTTTGTCCCTACCAGGGGGGTTAATGTCTATAAGCAACATAATCTTGCGAATTTCCTTCAAAAGGAATTGCCAATGAGTTCAGAAACTTGTCTGAAAAACAGCGACAAATGATGCTCTTTAACTTTCAGGGCCAAAAAGTCCCGCTTAAGGCCATATTTGAGGGTACTCCGGGCCTCCTAGCACAAGCGGGGAGTATTTTTTGGATTCGGACGCTCGCCGCGAGTAGTTTGAGAACTTGTGGGTCCGACACGAACTCCGAATGACAAAATTATGACCGTTTTAGTGAACATCTCTCCATTCTATGGCCGTCCTTGAAAGTACTTCATTTTGCCCTGCGCTCTTTGCCTAACCGCCGCAAAATTTCTTGTCCTCTATAGTGGAGATATCGTTTCCACACATATATTGATCGATGCCAGGAATGCCCTTTTGTTCTTGGCTTTCACGTGCATGAGTTACAGCATGCCATCCGGCGAAAACAAGGAGAATAAGGCAGCCGCTGGATTTTCTTCAATTTACGGCCAAATGAGATTGCCGGGATCATAGAGCATCTGCAGATAGGTACTTTGTCCCTACCAGGGGGGATAATATCTATAAGTAACATAATATCACGAATTTCCTTCAAAAGGAAGTGCCAATGGGTTCAGAAACTTGTCTGAGAAACAGCGACGAATGATGTTCTTTGACTTTCAGGGCAAAAAGGTCCTGCTTAAGGCTAAATTTGAGGGTACTCTGGGCCTCCTGGCGCAAGCGCGGAGTATTTTTTTTTGGATTCACGTGCTCGCCGCGAGCAGTTTGAGTACTTATGGGTCCGACAAGGAATGCTAATGACAAAATTCTGACCGTCTTGGTGAGCATCTCTGCATTCTATGGCAGTCCTTGAAAGTACTTCATTTTCTCGTGCGCTTTTTGGCTGACTGCCCCAAAATTTCTTGTCCTCTATAGTAGAGATATCATTTCCACATATATATTGACCGATGCCAGGAATGCCCTTTAGTTCTTGGCTTTCACGTGCATGAGTTACAACATGCCATCCGGCGAAAACAAGGAGAATAAGGCATATAGCCGCTGGATTTTCTTCCATTTACGGCCAAATGAGATTGCCCGGATCATAGAGTATCTGCCGAAAGGTACGTCTGTCCCTACTAGGGGGGCTAATGTCTATAAGGAACATAATTTATCAAATTTCCTTCAAAAGGAAGTGCCAATGGGTTCAGAAACTTGTCTGAAAAATAGCGACAAATGATGTTCTTTGACTTTCAGGGTCAAAAAGTCCTGCTTAAGGCCGTATCTGAGGGTACTCCGGGCCTCCTCGCGCAAGCGTGGAGTATTTTCTGGATTCAGACACTCGCCGCGAGCAGCTTGAGAACTTGTGGGTCCGACACGGGCTCAGAATGACAAAATTATTACCCTTTTAGTGAACATCTGTCCGTTCTATGGCAGTCCTTGAAAGTACTTCATTTTCACGTGCGCTTTTTGCCTAACCGCCCCAAAATTTCTTGTCCTCTATAGTTGAGATGTCGTTTCCACATATATATTGATCGATGCCCGGAATGCCCTTATGTTCTTGGCTTTCACACGCATGAGTTACAGCATGCCATCCGGCGAAAACAAGGAGAATAAGGCATATAGCCGCTGGATATTCTTCAATTTACGGCCAAATGAGATTGCCGGATCATAGAGCATCTGTAGAAAGGTACGTTTGTCCCTACCAGGGGGAATAATGTCTATAAGCAACATAATCTCGTGAATTTCCTTCAAAAGGAAGTGCCAATGGTTCAGAAACTTGTCTGAAAAACAACGACGAATGATGTTCTTTGACTTTCAGGGCCAAAAAGTCCTGCTTAAGGCTGAATTTGAGGGTACTCCGGGCCTCCTAGCGCCAGCACGGAGTATTGTTTTGGATTCTCGCGCTCGCCGGGAGTAGTCTGAGTACTTATGGGTCTGACACGGACTCCTAATGACAAAATTATGACCGTCTTAGTGAGCATCTGTCCATTCTATGGCAATCATTGAAAGTACTTCATTTTCTCGTGCGCTTTTTGCCTGACTGCCCCAAAATTTCTTGTCCTCTATAGTGGAGATATTGTTTCCACATATATAGTGACCGACGCCAGGAAGCCCTTTAGTTCTTGGCTTTCACGTGCATGAGTTACAGCATGCCATCCTGCGAAAACAAGGAGAATAAGGCATATAGCCGCTGGATTTTCTTCAATTTACGGCCAAATGAGATTGGCCAGATCATAGAGCATCTGCAGAAAGGTACGTTTGTCCCTACCAGGGGGGCTAATGTCTATAAGGAAAATAATCTCTCAAATTTCCTTCAAAAGGAAGTGCCAATGGGTTCAGAAACTTGTCTGAAAAACAGCGACGAATGATGTTCTTTGACTTTCAGGGCCAAAAAGTCCTGCTTAAGGCCATATCTAAGGGTATTCCAGGCCTCCTCGCGCAAGCGGGGAGTATTTTCTGGATTCAGACGCTCACTGCGAGCAGTTTGAGAACTTGTGGGTCTTAGACGGGCTCCGAATGACAAAATTATTTCCCTTTTAGTGAACATGTGTCCATTCTATGGCAGTCCATGAAAGTACTTCATTTTGACGCGCGCTTTTCGCCTAACCGCCCCAAAATTTCTTGTCCTCTATAGTGGAGATATTGTTTCATCATATATATTTATCGATGCCAGGAATGCCCTTTTGTTCTTGGCTTTCAGGCGCATGAGTTACAGCATACCATCCGGCGAAAACAAGGAGAATAAGGCATATAGCCACTGGATTTTCTTCAATTTACGGCCAAATGAGATTACCCGGATCATAGAGCATCTGTAGAAAGGTACGTTTGAGCCTACCAGGGGGGCTAATGTCTATAAGCAACATAATCTCTCGAATTTCCTTCAAAAGAAAGTGCCAATGGGTTCAAAAACTTTTCTAAAAAACAGCGACGAATGATGTTCTTTGACTTTTAGGGCAAAAAAGTCCTGCTTAACGCTAAATTTGAGGGTACTCCGGGCCTCCTGGCGCAAGTGCGGAGTATTTTCTGGATTCGGACGCTCGCCGTGAGGAGTTTGAGAACTTGTGGGTCCGACACGGACTCCGAATGACAAAATTATTACCCTTTTAGTGAAGATCTGTCCATTCTATGGCAGTCCTTGAAAGTACTTCATTTTCCCGTATGCTCTTTGCCTAACTGCCCCAAAATTTCTTGTCCTCTATAGTGGAGATATCGTTTCCACATATATATTGATTGATGGCAGGAACGCCCTTTTGTTCTTGGCTTTCACGTGCATAAGTTACAGCATGCCATCCGGCGAAAACAAGGAGTATAAGGCATATAGCCGCTGGATTTTCTTCAATTTGCGGCCAAATGAGATTGCCCGGATCATAGAGCATCTGCAGAAAGGTATGTTTGTCCCTACCAGGGGGGTAATGTCTATAAGCAACATAATCTCGCGAATTTCCTTCAAAAGGAAGTGCCAATGGGTTCAGAAACATGTCTGAAAAACAGCAACGAATGATGTTCTTTGACTTTCAGGGCCAAAAAGTCCTGTTTAAGGCTGAATTTGAGGGTACTCTAGGCCTCCTGGCGTAAGCGTGGAGTATTTTTTTGGATTAGCGCGCTCCCCGCGTGCAGTTTGAGTACTTATGGGTCCGACACGGACCCCTAATGAAAAAATTATGACCGTCTTAGTGAGCATCTGTCCATTCTATGGAAGTCCTTAAAAGTACTTCATTTTCTTCGTGCGCTTTTTGCCTGACTGCCCCAAAATTTCTTGTCCTCTATAGTGGAGGTATCGTTTCCACATATATATTGACCGATGCAGGAATGCACTTTAGTTCTTGGCTTTCACGTGCATGAGTTACAGCATGCCATCCGGCGAAAACAAGGAGAATAAGGCATATAGCCACTGGATATTCTTCAATTTACGGCCAAATGAGATTGCCCGGATCACAGAGCATCTGCAGAAAGGTACGTTTGTCCCTACCAGGGGGAATAATGTCTATAAGCAACATAATTTCTCAAATTTCCTTCAAAAGGAAGTGCCAATGGGTTCAGAAACTTGTCTAAAAAACAGCAATGAATGATGTTCTTTGACTTTCAGGGCTAAAAACTCCTGCTTAAGGCCATATCTGAGGGTATTCCAGGCCTCCTCGCGCAAGCGGGGAGTATTTTCTGGATTCAAACGCTCGCCGCGAGCAGTTTGAGAACTTGTGGGTCCGACACGGGCTCCGAATGACAAAATTATTACCCTTTTAGTGAACATCTGTCCATTCTATGGCAGTCCTTGAAAGTACTTCATTTTCACGTGCGCTTTTTGCCTAACCGCCCCAAAATTTCTTCTCCTCTATAGTGGAGATATCGTTTCCACATATATATTGATCGATGCCAGGAATGCCCTTTTGCTCTTGGCTTTCACTCGCATGAGTTAGCATGCCATCCGGCGAAAACAAGGAGAATAAGGCATATAGCCAATGGATATTCTTCAATTTGCGGCCAAATGAGATTGCCCGGATCATAGAGCATCTGCAGAAAGGTACGTTTGTCCCTACCAGGGGGGATAATGTCTATAAGCAACATAATATCGCGAATTGCCTTCAAAAGCAAGTGCCAATGGGTTCAGAACCTTGTCTGAAAAACAGCGACGAATGATGTTCTTTGACTTTCAGGGCCAAAACGTCCTGCTTAGGGCCGTATTTAAGGGTACTCCGGGCCTCCTGGCGCAAGCGGGGAGTATTTTCTGGATTCGAACGCTCGCTGTGAGTAGTTTGAGAACTTGTGGGTCCGACACGGACTCCGAATGACAAAGTTATTACCCTTTCAGTGAACATCTGTCCTTTCTATGACAGTCCTTAAAAGTACTTCATTTTCTTCGTGCTCTTTTTAGCTGACTGCCCCAAAATTTCTTGTCCTCTATAGTGGAGGTATCGTTTCCACATATATATTGACCGATGCAGGAATGCACTTTAGTTCTTGGCTTTATCGTGCATGAGTTACAGCATGCCATCCGGCGAAAACAAGGAGAATAAGGCATATAGCCACTGGATATTCTTCAATTTACGGCCAAATGAGATTGCCCGGATCACAGAGCATCTGCAGAAAGGTACGTTTGTCCCTACCAGGGGGAATAATGTCTATAAGCAACATAATCTCTCAAATTTCCTTCAAAAGGAAGTGCCAATGGGTTCAGAAACTTGTCTAAAAAACAGCAACGAATGATGTTCTTTGACTTTCAGGGCCAAAAAGTCCTGCTTAAGGCCATATCTGAGGGTATTCCAGGCCTCCTCGCGCAAGCGGGGAGTATTTTCTGGATTCAGACGCTCGCCGCGAGCAGTTTGAGAACTTGTGGGTCCGACACGGGCTCGGAATGACAAAATTATTACCCTTTTAGTGAACATCTGTCCATTCTATGGCAGTCCTTGAAAGTACTTCATTTTCACGTGCGCTTTTTGCCTAACCGCCCCAAAATTTCTTCTCCTCTATAGTGGAGATATCGTTTCCACATATATATTGATCGATGCCAGGAATGCCCTTTTGCTCTTGGCTTTCAGGCGCATGAGTTAGCATGCCATCCGGCGAAAACAAGGAGAATAAGGCATATAGCCAATGGATATTCTTCAATTTGCGGCCAAATGAGATTGCCCGGATCATAGAGCATCTGCAGAAAGGTACGTTTGTCCCTACCAGGGGGGATAATGTCTATAAGCAACATAATATCGCGAATTGCCTTCAAAAGGAAGTGCCAATGGGTTCAGAAACTTGTCTGAAAAACAGCGACGCATGATGTTCTTTGACTTTCAGGGCCAAAACGTCCTGCTTAGGGCCGTATTTAAGGGTACTCCGGGCCTCCTGGCGCAAGCGGGGAGTATTTTCTGGATTCGAACGCTCGCTGTGAGTAGTTTGAGAACTTGTGGGTCCGACACGGACTCAGAATGACAAAATTATTACCCTTTTAGTGAACATCTGTCCATTCTATGACAGTCCTTTAAAGTACTTCATTTTCCCGTACGCTCTTTGCCTAACCGCCCTAAAATTTCTTGTCCTCTATAGTGGAGATATCGTTTCCTCATATATATTGATTGATGGCAGGAATGCCCTTTTGTTCTTGGCTTTCACGTTCATAAGTTACAGCATGCCATCCGGCGAAAACAAGGAGTATAAGGCATATAGCCGCTGGATTTTCTTCAATTTGCGGCCAAATGAGATTGCCCGGATCATAGAGCATCTGCAGAAAGGTACGTTTGTCCCTACCAGGGGGGATAATGTCTATAAGCAACATAATCTCGCGAATTTCCTTCAAAAGGAAGTGTCAATGGGTTCAGAAACTTGTCTGAAAAACAGCGACGAATGATGTTCTTTGACTTTCAGGGCCAAAACGTCCTGCTTAGGGCCGTATTTGAGGGTACTCCGGGCCTCCTGGTGCAAGCGGGCAGTATTTTCTGGATTCGGACGCTCGCTGTGAGCAGTTTGAGAACTTGTGGGTCCGACATGGACTCCGAATGACAAAATTATTACCCTTTTAGTGAACATCTGTCCATTCTATGGCAGTCCTTGAAAGTACTTCATTTTCCCATACGCTCTTTGCCTAACCGCCCCAAAATTTCTTGTCCTCTATAGTGGAGATATCGTTTCCACATATATATTGATTGATGGCAGGAATGCCCTTTTGTTCTTGTCTTTCATGTGCATAAGTTACAGCATGCCATCCGGAGAAAACAAGGAGTATAAGGCATATAGCCGCTGGATTTTCTTCAATTTGCGGCCAAATGAGATTTCCCAGATCATAGAGCATCTACAGAAAGGTACGTTTGTCCCTACCATGGGGGATAATGTCTATAAGCAACATAATCTCGCGAATTTCCTTCAAAAGGATGTGCCAATGGGTTCAGAAACTTCTCTGAAAAGCAGTGACGAATGATGTTCTTTGACTTTCAGGGCCAAAAAGTCCTGTTTAAGGCTGAATTTGAGGGTACTCCGGCCTCCTGGCGTAAGCGTGGAGTATTTTTTTGGATTAGCGCGCTCCCCGCGTGCAGTTTGAGTACTTATGGGTCCGACACGGACTCCTAATGACAAAATTATGACTGTCTTAGTGAGCATCTGTCCATTCTATGGCAGTCCTTAAAAGTACTTCATTTTCTCCGTGCGCTTTTTGCCTGACTGCCCCAAAATTTCTTGTCCTCTATAGTGGAGATATCGTTTCCACATATATATTGACCGATGCAGGAATGCCCTTTAGTTCTTGGCTTTCACGTGCATGAGTTATAGCATGCCATCGGGCGAAAACAAGGAGAATAAGGCATATAGCCGCTGGATTTTCTTCAATTTACGGCCAAATGAGATTGCTCGGATCATAGAGCATCTGCAGAAAGGTACGTTTGTCCCTACCAGGGGTACTAATGTCTATAAGGAACATAATCTCTCAAATTTCCTTCAAAAGGAAGTGCCAATGGGTTCAGAAACTTGTCTGAAAAACAGCAACGAATGATGTTCTTTGACTTTCAGGGCCAAAAAGTCCTGCTTAAGGCCATATCTGAGGGTATTCCAGGCCTCCTCGCGCAAGCGGGGAGTATTTTCTGGATTCAGACGCTCGCCGCGAGCAGTTTGAGAACTTGTGGGTCTGACACGGGCTCCGAATGACAATATTATTACCCTTTTAGTGAACATCTGTCCATTCTATGGCAGTCCTTGAAAGTACTTCATTTTCATGTGCGCTTTTTGCCTAACCGCCCCAAAATTTCTTGTCCTCTATAGTGGAGATATCGTTTCCACATATATATTGATCGATGCCAGGAATGCCCTTTTGTTCTTGGCTTTCACGTGCATGAGTTAGCATGCCATCCGGCGAAAACAAGGAGAATAAGGCATATAGCCGCTGGATTTTCTTCAATTTACGGCCAAATGAGATTGGCCGGATCATAGAGCATCTGCAGAAAGGTACGTTTGTCCCTACCAGGGGGGATAATGTCTATAAGCAACATAATCTCGCGAATTTCCTTCAAAAGGAAGTGCCGATGGGTTCAGAAACTTGTCTAAAAAACAGCGACGAATGATGTTCTTTGACTTTCAGGGCCAAAACGTCCTGCTTAGGGTTGTATTTGAGGGTACTCCGGGCCTCCTGGCGCAAGCGGGGAGTATTTTCCGGATTTGGACGCTCGCCGTGAGCAGTTTGAGAACTTGTGGGTCCGACATGGACTCCGAATGACAAAATTATTACCCTTTTGGTGAACATCTATCCATTCTATGGCAGTCCTTGAAAGTACTTCATTTTGATGTGCACTTTTTGCCTAACTGCCCCAAAATTTCTTGTCCTCTATAGTGGAGATATCGTTTCCACATATATATTGATCGATGCCAGGAATGCCCTTTTGTTCTTGGCTTGCACGCGCATGAGTTACAGCATGCCATCCGGCAAAAACAAGGAGAACAAGGCATATAGCCACTGGATTTTCTTCAATTTATGGCTAAATGAGATTGCCCGGATCATAGAGCATCTGCAGAAAGGTACGTTTGTCCCTACCAGGGGGGATAATGTCTATAAGCAACATAATCTCGCGAATTTCCTTCAAAAGGAAGTGCCAATGGGTTCAGAAACTTGTCTGAAAAACAGCGACGAATGATGTTCTTTAAGTTTCAGGGCCAAAAAGTCCTGTTTAAGGCAGAATTTGAGGGTACTCCGGGCCTCCTGGCATAAGCGCGGAGTATTTTTTTGGATTAGCGCGCTCCCCTTGTGCAGTTTGAGTACTTATGGGTCTGACACGGACTCCTAATGACAAAATTATGACCGTCTTAGTGAGCATCTATCCATTCTATGGCAGTCCTTAAAAGTACTTCATTTTCTCCGTGCACTTTTTGCCTGACTGCCCCAAAATTTCTTGTCCTCTATAGTGGAGATATCGTTTCCACATATATATTGATTGATACAGGAATGCCCTTTAGTTCTTGGCTTTCACGTGCATGAGTTACAGCATGCCATTCGGCGAAAACAAGGAGAATAAGGCATATAGCCACTGGATTTTCTTCAATTTACGGCCAAATGAGATTGCCCGGATCACAGAGGATCTGCAGAAAGGTACGTTTGTCCCTACAAGGGGGGCTAATGTCTAGAAGGAACATAATCTCTCGAATTTCCTTCAAAAGGAAGTGCCAATGGGTTCAGAAATTTGTCTAAAAAATAGCGACGAATGATGTTCTTTGACTTTCAGGGCCAAAAAGTCCTGCTTAAGGCCATATCTGAGGGTATTCCAGGCCTCCTCACGCAAGCGGGGAGTATTTTCTGGATTCAGACGCTCGCCGCGAGCAGTTTGAGAACTTGTGGGTCCGACACGGGCTCCGAATGACAAAATTATTACCCTTTTAGTGAACATCTGTCCATTCTATGGCAGTCCTTGAAAGTACTTCATTTTCACGTGCGGTTTTTGCCTAACCGCCCCAAAATTTCTTGTCCTTTATAGTGGAGATATTGCTTCCACATATATATTGATCAATGCCAGGAATGCCCTTTTGTTCTTGGCTTTCACGCGCATGAGTTAGCATGCCATCCGGCGAAAACAAGGAGAATAAGGCATATAGCCGCTGGATTTTCTTCAATTTACGGCCAAATGAGATTGGCCGGATCATAGAGCATCTGCAGAAAGGTACGTTTGTCCCTACCAGGGGGGATAATGTCTATAAGAAACATAATCTCGCGAACTTACTTCAAAAGGAAGTGCCAATGGGTTCAAAAACTTGACTGAAAAACAGCGACGAATGATGTTCTTTGACTTTCAGGGCCAAAACATCCTGCTTAAGGCCGTATCTGAGGGTACTCCGGGCCTCCTCGCACAAGCAGGGAGTATTTTCTGGATTCAAACGCTCGCGGCGAGCAGTTTGAGAACTTGTGGGTCTGACACAGGCTCCGAATGACAAAATTATTACCCTTTTAGTGAACATCTGTCCATTCTATGGCAGTCCTTGAAAGTACTTCATTTTGATGTGCGCTTTTAGCCTAACCGCCCCAAAATTTCTTGTCCTCTATAGTGGTGATATCGTTTCCACATATATATTGATCGATGCCAGGAATGCCCTTTTGTTCTTGGCTTTCACGCGCATGAGTTATAGCATGCCATCCGGCAAAAACAAGGAGAACAAGGCATATAGCCGCTGGATTTTCTTCAATTTATGGCCAAATGAGATTGCCCGGATCATAGAGCATCTGCAGAAAGGTACGTTTGTCCCGACCAGGGGGGATAATGTCTATAAGCAACGTAATCTCGCGAATTTCCTTCAAATGGAAGTGCCAATGGGTTCAGAAACTTGTCTAAAAAATAGCGACGAATGATGTTCTTTAACTTTCAGGGCCAAAAAGTCATGTTTAAGGCTGAATTTGAGGGTACTCCGGGCCTCCTGGCGTAAGCGCGGAGTATTTTTTTGGATTAGCGCGCTCCCCGCGTGCAGTTTGAGTACTTATGGGTCCGACACGGACTCCTAATGACAAAATTATGACCGTCTTAGTGAGCATCTGTCCATTCTATGGCAATCCTTGAAAGTACTTCATTTTCTCGTGCGCTTTTTGCCTGACTGCCCCAAAATTTCTTGTCCTCTATTGTGGAGATATCGTTTTCACATATATATTGACCGATGCCAGGAATGCCCTTTAGTTCTTGGCTTTCACGTGCATTAGTTATAGCATGCCATCCGGCGAAAACAAGGAGAATAAGGCATATAGCCGCTGGATTTTCTTCAATTTACAGCCAAATGAGATTGCCCGGATCATAGAGCATCTGCAGAAAGGTATGTTTGTCCCTACCAGGGGTCTAATGTCTATACGGAACATAATCTCTCAAATTTCCTTCAAAAGGAAGTGCCAATGGGTTCAGAAACTTGTCTGGAAAATAGCGATGAATGATGTTCTTTGACTTTCAGGGCCAAAAAGTCCTGCTTAAGGCCGTATCTGAGGGTACTCCGGGCCTCCTCGCACAAGCGGGGAGTATTTTCTGGATTCAAACGCTCGCAGCGAGCAGTTTGAGAACTTGTGGGTCTGACACGGGCTCCGAATGACAAAATTATTACCCTTTTAGTGAACATCTGTCCATTCTATGGCAGTCCTTGAAAGTACTTAAATTTGATGTGCACTTTTCGCCTAACCGCCCCAAAATTTCTTGTCCTCTATAGTGGAGATATCATTTCCACATATATATTGATCGATGCCAGGAATGCCCTTTTGTTCTCGGCTTTCACGCGCATGAGTTACAGCATGCCATCCGGCAAAAACAAGGAGAACAAGGCATATAGCCGCTGGATTTTCTTCAATTTATGGCCAAATGAGATTGCCTGGATCATAGAGCATCTGCAGAAAGGTACGTTTGTCCCTACCAGGGGGGCTAATGTCTATAAGGAACATACTCTCTCAAATATCCTTCAAAAGGAAGTGCCAATGGGTTCAGAAACTTGACTGAAAAACAGCGACGAATGATGTTCTTTGACTTTCAGGGCCAAAAAGTCCTGCTTAAGGCCGTATCTGAGGGTACTCCAGGCCTCCTCGCACAAGCGGGGAGTATTTTCTGGATTCAAACGCTCGCGGCGAGCAGTTTGAGAACTTGTGGGTCTGACACAGGCTCCGAATGACAAAATTATTACCCTTTTAGTGGACATCTGTCGATTCTATGGCAGTCCTTGAAAGTACTTCATTTTGATGTGCGCTTTTCGCCTAACCGCCCCAAAATTTCTTGTCCTCTATAGTGGTGATATCGTTTCCACATATATATTGATCGATGCCAGGAATGCCCTTTTGTTCTTGGCTTTCACGCGCATGAGTTACAGCATGCCATCCGGCAAAAACAAGGAGAACAAGGCATATAGCCGCTGGATTTTCTTCAATTTATGGCCAAATGAGATTGCCCGGATCATAGAGCATCTGCAGAAAGGTACGTTTGTCCCGACCAGGGGGGATAATGTCTATAAGCAACGTAATCTCGTGAATTTCCTTCAAAAGGAAGTGCCAATGGGTTCAGAAACTTGTCTGAAAAATAGCGACGAATGATGTTCTTTAACTTTCATGGCCAAAAAGTCATGTTTAAGGCTGAATTTGAGGGTACTCCGGGCCTTCTGGCGTAAGCACGGAGTATTTTTTTGGATCAGCGCGCTCCCCGCGTGCAGTTTGAGTACTTATGGGTCCGACACGGACTCCTAATGACAAAATTATGACCGTCTTAGTGAGCATCTGTCCATTCTATGGCAATCCTTGAATGTACTTCATTTTCTCGTGCGCTTTTTGCCTGACTACCCCAAAATTTCTAGTCCTCTATAGTGGAGATATCATTTCCACATATATGTTGACCGATCACGTGCATGAGTTACAACATGCCATCCGGCGAAAACAAGGAGAATAAGGCATATAGCCGCTAGATTTTCTTCAATTTACGGCCAAATGAGATTGCCCAGATCACAGAGCATCTGCAGAAAGGTACTTTTGTCCCTACCAGGGGTCTAATGTTTGTACGGAACATAATCTCTCCAATTTCCTTCAAAAGGAAGTGCCAATTGGTTCAGAAACTTGTTTGAAAAACAGCGACGAATGATGTTCTTTGACTTTTAGGGCCAAAAAGTCCTGCTTAAGGCCGTATCTGAGGGTACTCCGGGCCTCCTCGCGCAAGCTGGGAGTATTTTCTGGATTCGGACGCTCGCCATGAGCAGTTTGAGAACTTGTCGGTCTGACACGGGCTCCGAATGACAAAATTATTACCTTTTAGTGAACATCTATCCATTCTATGGCAGTCCTTGAAAGTACTTCATTTTCCGGTGCGCTCTTTGCCTAACAGCCCCAAAATTTCTTGCCCTCTATAGTGGAGATATCGTTTTCCACATATATATTGATCGATGCCGGGAATGCCCTTTTGTTCTTGGCTTTCACGCGCATGAGTTACAGCATGCCATCCGGCGAAAACAAGGAGAATAAGGCATATAGCCGCTAGATTTTCTTCAATTTACGGCCAAATGAGATTGCCCGGATCATAGAGCATCTGCAGAAAGGTACGTTTGTCCCTACCAGGGGGTGTAATGTCTATAACCAACATAAGATCGTGAATTTCCTTCAAAAGGAAGTGCCAATGGGTTCAGAAACTTGTCTGAAAAACAGCGACGAATGATGTTCTTTGACTTTCAGGGCCAAAAACTCATGTTTAAGGCTGAATTTGAGGGTACTCCGGGCCTCCTAGCGCAAGCGCGGAGTATTTTTTTTGGATTCGCGCGCTCGCCACGAGCAGTTTGAGTACTTCTGGGTCCGACACGGACTGCCAATGACAAAATTATGACCATCTTGGTGAGCATCTGTCCATTCTATGGCAGTCCTTGAAAATACTTCATTTTCTCATGCGCTTTTTGCCTGACTGCCCCAAAATTTCTTGTCCTCTATAGTGGAGATATCGTTTCCACATATATATTGACCGATGCCAGGAATGCCCTTTTGATGAGGACATGACTACCTTGGATAAGACCAAAAATATTGCATACATGCATATTTGTCAGGTGATTTCTAGTGCAAACTATTCAATAATCTATTTATGTTAGCCAGAACAAAAATACTTCACATACTTTTGTGTTTTGTCTAATTGCAGGTGTATGGGACATTTGTACAACGAGAAAGCTATTCTCCTTCCGACTGGCAGTTAGCGACAGATACGTACGATCGCTCCCGCCAGTTTTTTTCCTTCGATCTTTCTTTACGATCGCTCCCGCGCCCACTCGCTTTTGTCCCTTCGATCTTTCTTTCTGATCCTGTCGCTCCTGCCTGCCTTTTTTCCCTGCAGCGCTAATTTTTTTTCTTTAGTGCTATTTTTTTCCTTCAGCGCTAAAAAAATTATAAGTGCTACGTGTAGGATTCGAACCTAGCACCTGTTGTGTTTATACACATCATCCTTACCATTACAACATCTAGTACTAGTTGTTCTCTATCAAAAGATAACGATGTATTTGTACCTTTTTACCACTATATGAGAAAAGAAATGAAAAAAAATCTTGTTCTTTTCTTTGGATTTCTCCAATAACTCATGTACAATCATCATGATATCTAGTTTCATGAGTCTCAAGTTGATAACACCCTATTAATTTTCGTGCGGGGGTGGGGGTGAGGGGGGAGTTGATGAAACATCCACTCGGTAACTCTTTGTGTGAACAGCATGGTAACTCATACATCATAGACCCATAACTCGCATATCACAGATCTGATAACTTATATAACTTAGTCCTGATAACTTTGGCGTAGGGGTGGGTGTTGATGAAACATCCCCCGGGAACTTTTGGTGTGAATAGCATGATAACTCATACAGCGGAGACCTGATAACTTATGCAACCCGGTCTTGATAACTTTTGGCCAATAGAGGTGATGAAATATACTCCGATAACTTTTATGTGAATATATGTATGTCATTTACAACCCCGGCGTATTGAGGCCGCTTGAAGGCCCCGGTCATCCGAAGTGATTTATAAAAATTCTTCTTTCTATCACGGTAACTCACACATTGCTGACCTGATAACTTATGTGCATAGGTCTTGGTAAATTTGGCGACCGGGTGGAGGGAGGCACATTGATGAAATACCCCTTGGTTATTTTTTGTGCGAATAGCTTGATAACTCACACATCGCAGGCCTGATAATTTTGGGAGAAAAAGATGTTGGAAACAAATCTTGATGCTAGTAGTTTCCATATTGTAGTTTCAACCTTGTAGGTTTATAGCCTAAAAAATCATGATAAAACTGATAATTGAACTCAAGACTTCAATATTGAGATCTTAACACACTAGCCAACTCACCCACTACTTGGCTCCTGACAAGTTCAAATAAAATACCACTTTTTTTACCATCTGAGGTGAACAAATTGTTAAAATATACCCCCGGTAGCTTTCTGTGTAAATAAGATGATAACTTACGTACAATTAACCTGATAACTTACATATAAACGCACTGATAACTTTTCACCTTGGGAGAAAAGTTCTAGAAATATGCCCTGATAACCTAGTGCAAATAGCATGGTAATTTACGCACCAGAAAAACGGTAACTTACATACAACACATTTGGTAACTCTTTACCCATGTGAAAAACGTTACCGAAACATGTCCCAATAACTTTTTGCTGTCGAAACATACCCCAGTGTGAAGTTACCACTACCCCATTCTAAAGTTATCGTGCTTCTCATCATATAGTCATTAACCTTCTCATATTATAGTTATCAGGCTTATCATAGTATAGTTATCATGTTGCTCAAGTCATAGTTATCACGCTGGTCATGCCAAAGTTACCAAGCAAAAACAATTATTATCACTGATATGACAGAAAAAAGAAAGGTTAAAATAACCTTGTTTATATTCTATAGACAACAACTAAGGGTGGATTAGTTGGTTGTTGGGCTCAAACTCTAATGAATAGACCTGGGTTCAAGTCCCCTTTCCAGCACTTTTATTTTCTTTTCATATTGTGTAGCCAAAAAACCAGAAAAACCACTAGCGATTTATTATTGGCGTATACGGTTTTCGAGAGAAGAAGAAAAATCGATGGAATCGAGCGTGCGGGTCACGAGGGGAAGTTGGGTTACGGTCGTGCGGATCTGTCGCTAACGACCAGTCGACTGGTCGTTAGCACAGTCCTAACAATAAACCTCTCATGATGGATAAAATGTTTCTATATCGTGCATCTCATTTATTTGAGAATTGGATGTTTTGTGCTAAGCGACACATGCATGTGCGCATCATGATGGATGATGTGTACATATACCACGCACACACAATTTTTCCTTTGTCTTTGTTTTGTCTAGGTACTCATGTATACTCATCAACCTCTCAATCCCAAGAGTTGACGAAACGAGCTCTTGAGAGCAACAATGCTTTGGGATCGCGTGGACTATCCTTACCACCGTTTCCTTCATGCAAGGACTACGAGCATCTCTTTTACTCGGCTCTCACACGGCTATGGGCTATTTACCACTTGTCACCTGATGTAGGGTAGAACCCTAGGAAGGACCTTTTTTCACTTGGAGGGGAAAAAAGGAGAGACACCACAAGAACAACAAGAACACAAAGATGAACACAAGAGGTAATCACTCCAACAATTCCCGATTACACATCCACTAGGGTAAAAACACAAGATCCACAAGTCACAAACACAATCAAAGGAAAGATACAATGGCAAAATTCATCCCAAATCCAAAGGAAGAGGGGTATTGAAGGTAGTCTTCTCCCAATGGAGGTCTTGAAATCCTCAAGGATTCTTCCCTATGGGGTCTTGATCCTCAAAGAGGGAAGGTGAGGGAGTCCTGGACTAGGGGGTGTCCGGATAGCCGAACTATCATCATCGGCCGGACTCCAAGACTATGAAGATACAAGATTGAAGACTTCATCCCGTGTCCGGATGGGACTTTCCTTGGCATGGAAGGCAAGCTTGGCGACATGGATATGTAGATACCCTACCATTGTAACCGACTCTGTGTAACCCTAGCCCTCTCCGGTGTCTATATAAACCGGAGGGTTTTAGTCCACAGGACAGAACAATCATACCATAGGCTAGCTTCTAGGGTTTAGCCTCCTTGATCTCGTGGTAGATCCACTCTTGTACTACCCATATCATCAATATCAATCAAGCAGGAGTAGGGTTTTACCTCCATCGAGAGGGCCCGAACCTGGGTAAAAACATCGTGTCCCTTGTCTCCTGTTACCATCCGCCTAGACGCAAAGTTCGGGACCCCCTACCCAAGATCCGCCGGTTTTGACACCGACATTGGTGCTTTCATTGAGAGTTCCTCTGTGCTGTCACAATCAGGAAGGATGCCTCTTCCCGTCTTTAAAGACGGTACCATTGCCAAAGGAGCTTTGGCCGCCGGCCAAACTATCCGGCTAGGTGGTTTTCTTATGACCGCCTGTTCGGCCGCCGCTTCGACGATGACCTCTCGGGTCATCAAAAGCGATCTTCACGTCAACTCGGAATTCACCGAGCAGCTGGATCTGATGGGGCTCTCTTCCGTAAACGAGCTTTTGGATCGCATCGCCGCCCTGGGAGTCGCTACAGACTACGATCAGATTGGGCTTAAAACTGATCTGAGAGAGATTAACTCTCCCCAGGTTACCTGTTGGGAATATGCCCTAGAGGTAATAATAAATTAGTTATTATTACTATATTTCCTTGTTCATGATAATTGTTTATCATCCATGCTATAATTGTATTGATAGGAAACTCATATACATGTGTGGATGCATAGACAACACCATGTCCCTAGTAAGCCTCTAGTTGACTAGCTCATTGATCAATAGATGGTTATGGTTTCCTGACCATGGACATTGGATGTCGTTGATAACGGGATCACATCATTAGGAGAATGATGTGATGGACAAGACCCAATCCTAAGCCTAGCACAAAGATCATAGTTCGTATGCTAAAGCTTTTCTAATGTCAAGTATCATTTCCTTAGACCATGAGATTGTGCAACTCCCGGATACCGTAGGAATGCTTTGGGTGTACCAAACGTCACAACGTAACTGGGTGGCTATAAAGGTGCACTACAGGTATCTCCGAAAGTGTCTGTTGGCTTGGCACGAATCAAGACTGGGATTTGTCACTCCGTGTGACGGAGAGGTATCTCTGGGCCCACTCGGTAGTACATCATCATAATGTGCACAATGTGATCAAAGAGTTGACCGCGGGATGATGTGTTACGGAACGAGTAAAGAGACTTGCCAGTAACGAGATTCAACAAGGTATCGGTATACCGACGATCGAATCTCGGGCAAGTACAATACCACTAGATAAAGGGAATTGTATACGGGATTGATCGAGTCCTTGACATCGTGGTTCATCCGATGAGATCATCGTGGAACATGTGGGAGCCAACATGGGTATCCAGATCCCACTGTTGGTTATTGACCAGAGAACGTCTCCGTCATGTCTACATGTCTCCCGAACCCATAGGGTCTACACACTTAAGGTTCGATGACGCTAGGGTTATAAAGGAAGTTTGTATGTGGTTATCTAATGTTGTTCGGAGTCCCGGATGAGATCCCGGATGTCACGAGGAGTTCTGGAATGGTCCGGAGGTAAAGATTTATATATGGAAAGTTGTTGTTCGGGTTCTGGGAAAAGTTCGGGTTTTTCCGGTATTGTACCGGGAAGCTTTCAGAAGGTTCCGGAGGATTCTGGAGGGGTCCGGAGGTCCGGAAATTGTTCCACCACGTCCAATACAGTAGCATGGGCTGTAGGGGGGCGCCCTAGCCTTAATGGGCCAGGGGCACCAGCCCCCCCAAGGCCCATGCGCATGGGAAGGGGGAAACCCTAAGGGGGAGGGCCTCCACTTGACTTGGGAGGCACTCCTCCCCCCTTGGCCGCCACCCCAACCCTATATGGGATCTAGGGGGGCCGGCCCCCTCTTCCCCCACCTATAAATAGTGGAGGGGTGGGAGGGCAGCCGCACCCCAAGTTCTGGCGCAGCCCTTCCCCTCTCCCAAGTACTCCTCCTCTCGCGCGGTGCTTGGTGAAGCCCTGCAGGATTGCCACGCTCCTCCATCACCACCACGCCGTTGTGCTGTTGCTGGATGGAGTCTTCCTCAACCTATCCCTCTCTCCTTGCTGTATCAAGGCATGGGAGACGTCACCGGGCTGTACGTGTGTTGAACGCGGAGGTGCCGTCCGTTCGGCACTAGATCTCCGGTGATTTGGATCACGACGAGTATGACTCCTTCAACCTCGTTCTCTTGAACGCTTCCGCTTAGTGATCTACAAGGGTATGTAGATGCACTCTCCTTCCTCTCGTTGCTGGTTTCTCCATAGATAGATCTTGGTGACACGTAGGAAAATTTTGAATTTCTGCTACGTTCCCCAACAGTGGATTCATGAGCTAGGTCTATTGTGTAGATTCTTTGCACAAGTAGAACACAAAGTAGTTTTGGGTGTTGATGTTGTTCAATATGCTTACCGTTACTATTCCAATCTTGATTCGGCGGCATCGTGGGATGAAGCGGCCCGGACCGACCTTACACGTACACTTGCGTGAGACATGTTCCACCGATTGACATGCACTTGTTGCATAAGGTGGCTACCGGGTGCCAGTCTCTCCCACTTTAGTCGGATCAGATTCGATGAAAAGGGTCCTTATGAAGGGTAAATAGCAATTGACATATCACGTTGTGGTTTTGCATAAGAAACGTTCTTGCTAGAAACCCATAGCAGCCACATAAAAACATGCAAACAACAATTAGAGGACGTCTAACTTGTTTTTGCAGGGTATGCTATGTGATGTGATATGGCCAAGAAGAATGTGATGAATGATATGTGATGTATGAGATTGATCATGTTCTTGTAATAGGAATCACAACTTGCATGTCGATGAGTATGACAACCGGTAGGAGCCATAGGAGTTGCCTTTATTTATTGTATGACCTGCATGTCATTGAACAACGCCATGTAATTACTTTACTTTATTGCTAACCGGTAGCCATAGTAGTAGAAGTAATAAGTTGGCGAGACAACTTCATGGAGACACGATGATGGAGATCATGATGATGGAGATCATGATGATGGAGATCATGGTGTCATGCCGGTGACGATGATGATCATGGAGCCCTGAAGATGGTGATCAAAAGGAGCAATATGATATTGGCCATATCATGTCACTTTTTGATTGCATGTGATGTTTATCATGTTTATGCATCTTATTTGCTTAGAACGATGGTAGTAAATAAGATGATCCCTCATTAAAATTTCAAGAAAGTGTTCCCCCTAACTGTGCACCATTGCGAAAGTTCGTCGTTTCGAAGCACCACGTGATGATCGGGTGTGATAGATTCTTACGTTCACACACGCGAAACACTTAGGTTGACTTGACGAGCCTAGCATGTACAGACATGGCCTCAGAACACAAGAGACCGAAAGGTCAAGCATGAGTCGTATAGTAGATACGATCAACATGAAGATGTTCACCGATGATGACTAGTCCGTCTCACGTGATGATCAGACACGGCCTAGTTGACTCGGATCATGTAATCACTTAGATGACTAGAGGGATGTCTATCTGAGTGGGAGTTCATAAGATGAACTTAATTATCCTGAACATAGTCAAAAGATCTTTGCAAATTATGTCGTAAGCTCGCGCTTTAGTTCCACTGTTTAGATATGTTCCTAGAGAAAATATAGTTGAAAGTTGACAGTAGCGATTATGCGGACAGTAGAAAGCTTATGTTCTTAATGCACCGCTCAGTGTGCTAAACCCCAAACGTCGTTTGTGGATGTTGCGAACATCGGACATACACATTTTGATAACTACGTGATAGTTCAGTTAAACGGTTTAGAGTTGAGGCACCAAAGACGTTTTTGAAACGTAGCAGAACATATGAGATGTTTTCGAGGGCTGAAATTGGGATTTCAGGCTCGTGCCCATGTCAAGAGGTATAAAACCTCCGACAATTTTCTTAGCCTGCAAACTAAGGGAGAAAAGCTCAATCGTTGAGCTTATGCTCAGATTGTCTGAGTGCAACAATCACTTGAATCAAGTGGGAGTTGATCTTCCAGATGAGATAGGGATGTTTCTCCAAAGTCATTGCCACCAAGCTGCTAGAGCATCATGATGAACTATAACATATCAGGGATAGATTTGATGATCCTTGAGGTATTCATGATGTTTGACACCACGAAAGTAGAAATCAAGAAGGAGCATCAATTGTTGATGGTTGGTGAAACCACTAGTTTCAAGAAGGGCATGGGCAAGAAGGGATACTTCATGAAACGGCAAATCAGCTACTGCTCCAGTGAAGAAACCCAAGGTTGAACCCAAACCCGAGACTAAGTGCTTCTGTGATAAGGGGAATAGTCACTAGAGCGGAATTACCCTAGATACTTGGTAGATGAGAAGGCTGGCAAGGTCGATAGAAGTATATTGAATATACATTATGTTAATGTGTACTTTACTAGTACTCCTAGTAGCACCAGGGTATTAGATACCGGTTTCATTGCTAAGTGTTAGTAACTCGAAATAAAAGAGCTACGGAATAAACGGAGACTAGCTAAAAGTGAGCTGACGATAGGTGTTGGAAGTATTTCCATGTTTGATGTGATCAAACATCGCACGCTCCCTCTACCATCAAGATTAGTATTAAACCTGAATAATTGTCATTTGGAGTTTTCGTTGAGCATAGACATGATTGGATTATGTCTATCGCAATACGGTTATTCATTTAAGGAGAATAATGGTTACTCTGTTTATTTGAATAATACCTTCAATGGTCTTGCACCTGAAACGAATGGTTTATTGAATCTCGATCATAGTGATACACATTTTCATGCCAAAAGATATAAGATAGTAATGATAGTACCACTTACTTGTGGCACTGCCATGTAAGTCATATTGGTATAAAATGCATGAAGAAGCTCTATGTTGATGGATCTTTGGACTCACTCGTTTTTGAAAAAGTTTGAGACATGTGAACCATGACTATTGGTGTATATGCATGAAGAAACTCCATGCAAATGGACCGTTTGGACTCACTTGATTTTGAATCACTTGAGACATGCAAATCATACCACATGGGCAAGATGACTGAAAGCCTCGTTTTCAGTAAAATGGAACAAGAAAGCAACTTGTTGGAAGTAATACATTTTGATGTGTGCAGTCCAATGAGTGCTGAGGCACGCAGTGGATATCGTTATGTTCTTACTTCACGGATGATTTGAGTAGATACTGAGTATATTTACTTGATGAAACAAAAGTCTGAATTATTGAAAGGTTTAAGTATTTTCAGAGTGAAGTTGAAGATCATCGTGACAAGAGGATAAAATGTCTATGATATGATCATAGGGATGAGTATCTGAGTTACGAGCTTTGGCACGCAATTAAGACATTGTGGAAATTGTTTCACAATTAATACCGCCTGGAACACCATAGTGTGATGGTGTGTCCGAACATCATAGTTGCACCCTATTGGATATGGTCCATACCATGATGTCTCTTATTGAATTACTACTATCGTTCATGGGTTAGGCATTAGAGACAACCGCACTCAATTTAAATAGGGCACCACGTAATTCCGTTGAGACGACACCGTTTGAACTATGGTTTGGAGAAACCTAAGTTGTCGTTTCTTAATAGTTTGGGGCTGCGACGCTTATGTGAAAAGTTTCAGGTTGATAAGCTCGAACCCAAAGCGGATAAAATGCATCTTCATAGGACACCCAAAACAGTTGGGTATACCTCCTAATTCAGATCCGAAAGCAATAGGGATTGTTTCTTGAACCGGGTCCTTTCTCGAGGAAGAGTTTGTCTCGAAAAATTGAGTGGGAGGATGGTGGAGACTTGATATGGTTATCGAACCGTCACTACAACTAGTGTGTAGCAGGGCACAGGAAGTTGTTCCTGTGGCACCTACACCAATTGAAGTAGAAGCTTATCATAGTGATCATGAAACTTCGGATCAAGTCACTACCGTACCTCGTAGGGTGACATGGATGTGTACTGCTTCAGAGTGGTACAGTAATCCTGTCTTGGAGGTCATCTTGCTAGACAACAATGAACCTACGAGCTATGGGGAAGCAATGGTGGGCCCAAATTCCGATAAATGGTTAGAAGCCATGAAATCCGAGATAGGATCCATGTATCAGACCAAAGCATGGACTTTGGTGGACTTGCCCGATGATCGGCAAGCCATTGAGATAAATGGATCTTTAAGAAGACGGACGTGGACTATAATGTCACCGTCTATGAAGCTCGACTTGTGGCGAAGAGTTTTTCACAAGTTCAAGGAGTTGACTACAATGATATTTTCTCATCCATAGCGATGCTTAAGTCCGTCGAAATCATGTTAGCATTAGCTGCATTTATGAAATCTGGCAGATGGATGTCAAAACGAGTTTCCTTACCAGTCTTCGTAAGGAAAGGTCGCATGTGATACAATCAGAAAGGTTTTGTCGATCCTAAGGATGCTAAAAGGTATGCTAGCTCCAGCGATCCTTCCATGGACTGGAGTAAGCATCTCGGAGTTGGAATATGCACTTTGATAAGATGATCAAAGATTTTTGGTTTATACAAAGTTTATGAGAAACTTGTATTTCCAAAGAAGTGAGTGGGAGCGCTATAGAATTTCTGATGAGTATATGTTGTTGATCAGAAATGATGTAGAATTTCTAAAAAGCATATAGGGTTATTTGAAAACTATTTTTCAAGGGAAAACCTGGATTAAGCTACTTGAACATTGAGCATCAAGATCTATGAGGATAGATCAAAATTGCTTAATGGTATTTTCAAATGAGCATATACCTTGACATGATCTTGAAGGTGTTCAAGATGGATCAGTCAAAGAAGGAGTTCTTGCCTGAGATGTAAGGTACGAAGTTAAGACTTAAAGCTCGACCACGGCAGAAAAGAGAGAAAGGACGAAGGTCGTCCCCTATGCTTTAGACGTAGGCTCTACAGTATGCTATGCTAAGTACCGCACCTGATGTGTGCCTTGCCACATGTCTGGCAAAAGGGTACAAAGGTGATCAAGGAGTGGATCACGAGACAGCGGTCAAAATTGTCCTTGGAGTAATAAGGACATGTTTCTCGATTATGGAGGTGATAAAGAGTTCGACATAAAGGGTTACGTTGATGCAAGCTTTAACACCTATCCAAATGACTCTGAGTAGCAAACTGGATACGTATGGTGGAGCAACCATTTGGAATAGCTCCAAGTGGAGCGTGGAAGCAGCATTTACAATATGACCTAGAGATTTGCGAATTACATACGAATCTGAATGTTGCAGACCCGTTGACTAAAACCTCTCTCACAAGCAAAATATGATCAAACCCCAAAACTCATTGAGTCTTAATCACATGATGATGTGAACTAGTTTAGTGACACTAGTAAACTCTTTGGATGTTGGTCACATGGCGATGTGACCTGTGAGTGTTAATCACATGGCGATGTGAACTAGATTATTGACTCTAGTGCAAGTGGGAGACTGTTGGAAATATGCCCTAGAGGCAATAATAAATTAGTTATTATTACTATATTTCCTTGTTCATGATAATCGTTTATCATCCATGCTATAATTGTATTGATAGGAAACTCAGATACATGTGTGGATACATAGACAACACCATGTCCCTAGTAAGCCTCTAGTTGACTAGCTCGTTGATCAATAGATGGTTACGATTTCCTGACCATGGACATTGGATGTCGTTGATAATGGGATCACATCATTAGGAGAATGATGTGATGGACAAGACCCAATCCTAAGCCTAGCACAAAGATCGTAGTTCGTATGCTAAAGCTTTTCTAATGTCAAGTATCATTTCCTTAGACCATGAGATTGTGCAACTCCCGGATACCGTAGGAATGCTTTGGGTGTACCAAATTTCATAACGTAACTGGGTGGCTATAAAGGTGCACTATAGGTATCTCTGAAAGTGTCTGTTGGGTTGGCATGAATCGAGACTGGGATTTGTCACTCCATGTGACGGAGAGGTATCTCTGGGCCCACTCGGTAGGACATCATCATAATGTGCACAATGTGATCAAAGAGTTGATCGCGGGATGATGTGTTATGGAATGAGTAAAGAGACTTGCCGGTAACGAGATTGAACAAGGTATCGGTATACCGATGATCGAATCTCGGGCAAGTACAATACCGCTAGACAAAGGGAATTGTATACGGGATTGATTGAGTCCTTGACATCGTGGTTCATCCGATGAGATCATCATGGAACATGTGGGAGCCAACATGGGTATCCAGATCCCGCTGTTGGTTATTGACCAGAGAACGTCTCAGTCATGTCTACATGTCTCCCGAACCCATAGGGTCTACACACTTAAGGTTCGATGACGCGAGGGTTATAAAGGAAGTTTGTATGTGGTTACCGAATGTTGTTCGGAGTCCCGGATGAGATCCCGGACGTCACGAGGAGTTCCGAAATTATCCGGAGGTAAAGATTTATATATGGAAAGTTGTTGTTCGGGTTCCGAGAAAAGTTCGGGTTTTTCCGGTATTGTACCGGGAAGCTTCCAGAAGGTTCCGGAGGATTCCGGAGGGGTCCGGAGGTCCGGAAATTGTTCCACCACGTCCAATATAGTAGCATGGGCTGTAGGGGGCACCCTAGCCTTAATGGGCCAGGGGCACCAGCCCCCCCAAGGCCCATGCGCATGGGAAGGGGGATACCCTAAGGGGGAGGGCCTCCACTTAACTTGGGAGGCACTCCTCCCCCCTTGGCCACCGCCCCAACCCTAGATGGGATCTAGGGGGCCCGGCCCCCTCTTCCCCCCACCTATAAATAGTGGAGGTGTGGGAGGGTAGCCGCACCCCAAGTTCTGGCGCAGCCCTTCCCCTCTCCCAAGTACTCCTCCTCTCCCGCGGTGCTTGGCGAAGCCCTGCAGGATTGCCACGCTCCTCCATCACCACCACGCCGTTGTGCTGTTGCTAGATGGAGTCTTCCCCAAACTCTTCCTCTCTCCTTGCTGGATCAAGGCATGGGAGACGTCACCGGGCTGTACGTGTGTTGAACGCGGAGGTGCCGTCCGTTCGGCACTAGATCTCCGGTGATTTGGATCATGACGAGTACGACTCCTTCAACCTCGTTCTCTTGAACGCTTCCGCTTAGCGATCTACAAGGGTATGTAGATGCACTCTCCTTCCTCTCGTTGCTGGTTTCTCCATAGATAGATCTTGGTGACACGTAGGAAAATTTTGAATTTCTTCTACGTTCCCCAACATTACCCACCACGTTGCGGTGGTAGAGGAACAACGCGGCGACTCTTCTTCTATATTAAAGACCAGTTATGTCCGGACTCCTGATCCCTCCATGCCGGATTCCCGCGGAGGGATGGACGTCAATCAAGTACTGAACATAAAGTCAGGCAGCGGACTAGATTCGTTGGACGACATCCAGCAATCCAAGCTTCCAAATTCGGAAACTTTTCGGCCCTTGAGCCTCAAGTTGGGCAGGGTTCCGGACTTAATTCCACCCGCCCACCCAAACATAAGTGATCTATCTCAAATCCGGCAAGAGCCCACGGAAACAGTACATCATTATTGGGCCAGATTCCTCCTGGTTATGGATAGGATAAAGGACTGCCGTGAGGAAAGCGCAATCTCAATTTTCTGCAACAATTGCACGAACAAGGGAATCACGAACGCCATAAGTCACCGCGAAATTACATGCTTCGCCGACCTGGCGTCCATAGTACGAAAGTACTATGCAATGGAGAGTACCTAGAAAACTGAAACTAAGTTTTGGGACAATCCGGCTCCGAACACAACCCTAGTCCAAAACAAAAGGGTGCATCATGCTCAGGCACCCGGGACAAAAACCAAAAAGCAAAAACCCCATAAAGGGCACGGAACCGTATTGGAGGGATGGCTCAGCGGACCCTGTATAATCCACAGTACAGAGGGCGTCACTCCAACACATAGCCTTCGAGCATGTTGGATACTACGGCAGGTGGCCAAAAGTGTCGAAGAGCTTCTAACCCCGGAGAACCAACCCAACAGTACCAGTACGGTATTAACAGTCTTCGAGACTTTTGCATCAAAACATGCAGAAACGAACACTCCGCGGCCTTACCGAAGTCTACCAAGTAGCAATAATAAATCCATGGAGTGACACGGCAATCACCTTCAACGCCAGTAACGAACCTAAATTCCGAACAGCCCGAGCACCAGCCGCATTGGTCCTCAGTCCAATAGTGAACGGCTTTCGTCTTACCAAGGTACTCATGGATGGCGGCAGCGGATTAAACCTCATCTACGAGGAAACCCTCCAAAAAATGGAAATAGACTGGAGCCGCATTGAGCGAAGTAGCACAACCTTTAGAGGAATAATCCCTAGTAGGGAAGCATGCTGCATAGGAAAAATCACACTAGATGTGGTGTTCGGCTCGCCGGACAATTACAGGTCCGAGGAGGTCACGTTCCAAGTGGCCCCGTTCAGCATCGGATATCACGCCTTATTAGGGCGAGAGGCATTCACAATTTTCCAAGATATACCCCATTACGGGTACATGAAGCTTAAAATGCCCGGACCCAATGGAATCATCACTCTTGTCAGTGATCCGGACATAGCACTCCGCGCTGAAAATAAGACAGCCGCACTAGCCCTAGAGGCACTATCCGAAGCCCTAGCGGCAGAGGAACTCATTGCGCTGCGCTCCACGCTGAATAGGGATGATGTGATACTCGATAAGAGATCTAAGTCCACCTCTTTTAAACCAGCAGACGAAATAGTCAAATTCCAGGTCCATCCAACGGACCCCACAAAGACGGCCTCCATTGGGGCACAATTAAACCCTGATGTAGACGCCGCACTACGAGAATTCCTTCGGGAAAATTGGGACATTTTTGCCTGGCACCCTTCACATATGCCAGGAATCCCACGCAGGCTGGAAGAACATAGCCTAAACATCCTAAAAGGATTCAAGCCAGTCAAACAGGCTCTTCGGCGATTTTCAGAACCCAAAAGATAGGCAATGGGAGAGGAGCTAGCCAAACTATTAGAAGCCGGATTCATCAGAGATATAAAACATCCGGACTGGCTAGCGAACCTGGTAATGGTACCAAAAAAGGAAAAATCCTGGCGCCTTTGTGTCGATTTTAAAGACCTTAACAAGGCCTGTCCAAAGGATCCTTTCCCCCTTCCCCGCATCGACCAAATCATTGATGCTACCGCAGGGCACGATTCATTGTGCTTCCTCAACGCATACTCCGCATACCATCAAATCAAGATCGCAGAAATAGACCAGGCCACAACGGCATTCATTACTCCATACGGACCATTCTGCTTCAACACAATGCCCTTCCGACTCAAAAACACCGGCGTAACATATCAGCGCATGATTCAGACATGTCTGGCTACCCAGATCGGCAAAACAGTGGAGGCATACGTAGACGATGTGGTCGTTAAGACCAAACACGTCGAAACTCTAGTAGACGATTTAAGGCTCACATTCGACAACCTCCGAGCATATGACATTAAGCTCAACCCAGAAAATTGCGTTTTCGGCGTACCAGCCAGAAAGCTCTTGGGCTTCATTGTATCCGGTAGAGGAGTTGAAGCGAACCCAGCCAAGATCCGAGCTCTGTCACAATTGGATATCCCAAAAGACCTCAAACAAATACAAAAACTGACTGGATGCGTGGCGGCTCTAAGCCGCTTCATCTCCCGTTTGGGAGAAAAGGCATTGCCCCTCTATCGCCTCCTCCAGCGCATCGAACACTTCGAATGGACGGATGCTGCCACGGCTGGACTCGAAGAAATAAAGGCCATATTGGCAACAAATCCGGTCCTGGCCGCGCCCAACCTGGGCGAACCGATGATATTATATATCGCGGCAACACATCAAGTTGTCAGCGCGGTACTCATCGTCGAACGAGAAACAAAAGGACACAAATTCCCTCTTCAAAAACCAGTGTACTACGTATCCACTGTCTTAACTCCATGCAAGTCCCAGTATCCACATTATCAAAAGATAGCGTACGCGGTGTTCATGGCATCCCGGAAGCTGCGACACTACTTTCAAGAGTGTTCGATAACAGTGGCCTCCGAAGTACCTCTCAACGACATTATAAACAACCGCGACGCGATGGGCAGGATTGCAAAATGGGCTATTGAGCTCTTACCATTCGACATAACCTACAAACCACGGCGAGCTATAAAGTCGCAAGTTTTAGCTGACTTCATCGCCAAATGGACCGAAGCCGAACTCCCTAAAGAGTATGGCGCATACTCCAATTGGATCATGCATTTCGACGGCTCCAAAATGTTGGCCGGCTTGGGGGCTGGCGTTGTATTGATGTCCCCAACCGGAGACACGGTCCAATACGTACTTCAGATAATGTACACGGACTCCAACAATGCAGCCGGATATGAGGCCCTTCTACATGGTCTCCGGATGGCAATCTCCATGGGTATTCAACGCCTAGAGGTGCGCGGGGATTCAAACCTTGCAATATCCCAAGTAAATGGAGACTTTGACGCCAAGGATCCGAAAATGGCAGCCTATCGTAACACCGTCTTAAAAATGTCAGCTCGGTTCGAAGGACTTGAATTCCACCATGTAGCCCGGGATAATAACCAGGCAGCCGACGTGTTGGCACGCATTGGCGCAAAACGCGACGCCGTCCCTCCAAACATTTTCCTGGAGTGGCTCTTTAAGCCATCCGTATTATGGGAAGAGGAGTCCGAAAATAACAACCCGGAACCAACTGCACCACCCAACACGGAATGTTCTGACACAATCGGTGGCTCAGCCATTGAAATAACACCTTCAGCCCATGAAATAATGGCAGTAATTGCCCCGTGGATGGAACCATTCCTAGCCTACTTAATTAGGCAGGAACTTCCCGAAGACCAAAATGAGGCCCGCTGCATAGTTCGGCGATCTAAAGCCTACAAGGTCCATGAGGGAGAACTTTATAAGAAAAGCACAACCGGAGTCCTTCAAACGTGCATCTCCGAAGAGGAAGGGTGAAATCTCCTGGCTGAAATTCACGCCGGACTCGGCGGGCACCACGCCGCAGCCCGGGCCCTTGTGGGCAAGGCCTTCCGTATAGGATTTTATTGGCCAACTACCCGGGCAGATGCTCAGGACTTAGTCCAACGATGCGTCGGTTGCCAGCTCTTTGCTAATCAAAGCCACATGCCACCCACCGCCCTCAAAACTATACCCATCACCTGGCCGTTCGCCGTCTGGGGGCTTGACATGGTTGGACCCCTTAAAGGGGGAAGCCACAAGCAAAAATACCCATTGGTCATGGTGGATAAATTCACCAAATGGATAGAGGCCAAGCCGGTTAAAACGGCCGAATCCGGACCTGTGATAGACTTCATATCTGGGGTAGTACACCGCGATGGCGTCCCCACAACATCATCACTGATAACGGCATGAACTTCACGGCCGACGAGGTTAAACTCTGGTGCAAAAACATGGGCATCAAGCTCGACTACGCTTCAGTCTATCACCCTCAAACTAACGGTCAAGTCGAACGAGCAAATGGTCTAATCATGAGCGGCTTAAACCCAGGTTAGTGCGGTCCCTCACGGAATCTAACACGCACTGGGTGGAGGAGCTCGACTCCGTACTCTGGGGGCTGCGGACCACGCCAAATCGTACTACCGGATTCACGCCATTCTTTATGGTATACGGCGCAGAGGCAGTTTTGCCCTGCGATATAATTCATGACTCGCCTCGAGTGCGCATGTACGAAGAAAGAGAAGCCGAGTTGGATCGGCAGGACAGTTTGGACGCATTGGAGGAGGAGCGCGATGTGGCAAAGGCTCGTTCCGCATTCTATCAGCAGCAGGCTCGAAGATACCAAAGTAGAGAAGTACGGGCCAAAACATACAATGTTGGCGAACTAGTTCTACGTCTGCCGGACAAGAAAAAGGACAAACTCAAGCCCAAGTGGGAAGGTCCCTTCATCATCGATCAACTCCTGACCGGCGGAGCATACCGTGTACGAAATGCATCGAACAATTGACTCGAGCCGAACCCATGGAACGCAGCCCGCCTCCGAAGATTCTATGCCTAGCGCCGGACTCAGAGTTCGTCTCCTTCCTCCGTCCACATTTTATACGTTTGCTGTCTTTTGTTTTTTTCTCTTCCTTCCTCCCTTCTTTCCGTAAAGCCTTTGTGGGCTAACCTGCGCATTGTTCGCACACACTTGACGTGCTGCTCGCACTCATTATACCTGGGGGCTTCTTTAACATAAGCTTATTTATACGGGCTTCATGCCAACACATGCGTCACACTTCCGCGTGTACCTTTTACTCACCATTATATGCATCGATATGACTTAAGTTTTGGCCAAGCTGGGTTGCCTGGCTCCTGTGCTTACCCCTACGTTCCCGATTGTTTGGCTAGGAGGTAAAGGGAGCACCTCTGCGGTTGTTACTGCCGGGTCAGCCGGATGTGTACCTCAGACTGGGTGAAGCCGAATGCTAGCGTTCTTAAGGGAATATTCGGTCGGTGACTTGAAAGATGATTTCTTATTTATTTATCTATCTGCCTCCAGATGCTTTTCTGCTCTTTTCGCAGTCCGGACATGCACTTTAGGGCATGCCTCCCAGGGAAAGGAACCCCTAACGGAACTATTCTCCTTGGAAGATGTTTCTTACTAACCATGTAATATAACATAACTAGTTGGGCGCTTGTCTGATAAAGCACTAATGACCCCTACACCTGGTCTCCATGCATGCCCCGGTTTTTTCATAACCGTGAGGGTATTCGGACACACTCCGGACTCTACGGTCCTGAGGTTGAAGCGAAAAGGTCCGCAAAGACAAACGATCTACAATCCGGCTAGAAGGCATTTTCCATGTCATTTTAGATTACATCGTCAAATTGACTGATTGTACTCCTCTTCAATCCCATCTAACAGGCTGTCTAGCTTACAGTCCCGTTGGGAATACTTAGCGGCCAACTCTACTTGGCCGTACATTAAGCTCACAGGAATCTCCTTCCCATCGGGCCCCACAAGTCCGACCTCGGCCATGTGGTTCGGATCAGCCTTCATGTACCGCGTCTTCACCATGGCCCAGGCCTCCCGGGCGCCTTGACGGCAGGCCGATATCTTCCATAGACGGAAGCGCTGCCACACTCCCTGAAACTTCTCCGCAAGCCCTCCAAGACCCTCAGGCAGGGAGACGGACGACCATAAGGCCTGGACGACGCAACTCATCGCCTGCCGAACACGTTCGTGCAGCTGCAGCAGCTCGGGAAGCAGATCACCCGTTGAACCGGGCATTTCCTCCGTAGGACGACCCATGAGCACACCTACAGACATATTTCTGTCAATCATCTCCCTCGCCGAACTCTTCTTTTCAAAAGAGTTTGCTCAAGCACTTACTATAAATGCCGCGACGAAGCCGCTGATTCTCCTTCACGGAGCCAGACAGCTGGGCCCGAACACCTTTTAGCTCTTCGCCCAGCTGGGTGTGGGCATCTTGGAGTTTGTTCCTCTCCTGGTGCACCTTCATAAGCACCCTCTCGCCAGCCTTCAGCTGGCACAGTAGCTACTGCTTGTCCGGATCAAGTCCGGCAACATCTGCAATATTATTGTCAGACTTATACGCACGCCGCACTTCATAAACCGCTTATCTTTTTTGAAATATGTGTTACCAGAGGGGGTCTCTGTGGCTCCTCCTGCGGCGGCTAGTGCGGCCTCAAGTTGGGCCTTTCACTCTTGAAGCTCCTGGGACAGGTGGGTATTCTTCTCCGTAAGATCCTGCATGTAAAATGATCCTTAAATCAGTTATTCTAACTACTTTAAGTCTCGGGGGCTACTGGCATATATAACTATTAAAATTCCTTACCCGTATGTCTTTCACATACTGCCCCGTGGCTCTGGTTAAACCATCTTGAGCGGCACAGAGGTGCGCGTCTCCCGCATTAAAGGCATTCAACGCCTCCGGGGAGAAACACGCGTCACGAAGAATTGTCCGGCGGCGCCTGTGATTCATGGCGCTCTCCACCTCAGACCTGGTGGCGGACAGCCTGTCGGCATCCTCCATTGGAGGAGCATCCGGCTCGCGCCTTGCGCTCGCCTCCCCCTCCGGACCAGGTGTTGGAGCCTGGCTGGCGGAGGCTTGGTTGGCAACCTCCCCGGGCATAGTTCGGCGAGCGCCCTTTCTCCTGGAAAAGTCATGAGTATTAATATACCTCCCAGGAATCCTCCCCTTAAAAATAGTGGCATGCTATACCGTTGCAGCGACGTTTCGATTCGCACTGCACCCCTCTTCTGCCTACTGGGCCGAACTGACCCTTGTCGGTCAGCCGCCGCGGGTTCGGCTTCCCGCCTTGAAGGCACCTCCTGCGAGACACGTTGGTATACGGTGGTCAGAAATAAGCACGGATGAAGTAATGGTGTCAGGACTCCGGTCGTAGTTACCTGGGAAGCCGGAGATAAACCGGGGTAGTCAGCCGTAATGGCGACTAGAGCATTGTCCATGCTAAGTTTGTGGAACACCCCGTCAATCAGCTCCACCTCTATGTCTGGATCCTCTTCGGAGGCCGGATCAAGGGATCTTCCAGGATCCTCGGGTTGTGGAGTCGGGCTTTGTATGACCTCCACATCCCGGCGCAGTTCCTGTGTCGAAATCATAAAGTAAGACACTTAACTTTGAAAAGCACGGATCAGATAGATAAACGTCCGCTTACCCAGCTTCGAGGGTTATTCATGGAGAATCCATTCAATGGACTTGTGCGGAGGAAGTACTCCCTCTCCCCCTTGTACAAGCTGGACAAGATCTTCACCAGATCGGCAGCCGATCCCGGCCCCTTGTGGCCATGACGGGTGGCGTCATTCTCCCCGTTGAAATCCCACATGGGGTGGCCCCTATATTGGAGTGGCTGCACCCCTCGCATAATGCATGTGGCCATGACTCCAATCATGGTCAATCCAGAATGGGCCAGTAACCTTATCCGGCCCATCAGATATTGGACGCTCCTACCATCTTCCCGTTGAGGGCTCGGCGGGCGCCAACTCAGGTGTTTCTTCAGAGGAGCGTTGCTGAACTCTGGGAGGCCGATCCGAACTGGGTCCAGCAGTGGGGCGTCTTCCATATAAAACCATTCCGAAGGCCAGTCTTCGGACGCCTTCTTTGGGGTTCCGGATAGATATCCGGTCCCGGCGATGCGCCATATTTCGGCTCCGCCCACTTGATATATCAACCCCTCATGAGAACGGGGTACGAGGCAAAACAATCTCTTCCACAGCGCAAAATGGGGCTCGATGCCCAAGAACAGCTCGCAAAGAGCTACAAAACCCGCAATGTGCAAAATGGAGGCGGGTGTAAGGTGATGAAGCTGGAGTCCGTAGAACTCCAGGAGCCCCCGGAGAAAGGGATGTATGGGAAATCCGAGCCCCCTTATTAGATAGGGGACGAAGCACACCCGCTCTCCTTTGGAGGGATTGGGGGTGTTCTCCGCCTGCTTTCCACCTTTGTAGCGTCACCAGCTTGCTCGATGGCCAGTCCGGCTCGAACCGGGACCATGAAGGCCGAAGGAAGGTATCCCTCCGCTTGGAGCGTCACCAGCTTGCTGTGCGGAACTGAACATCTCCTCCAATCTCCTGGCTAAGGGCTGGGAGCACGAGAGGAGGAGCCGTGTCGACTGCCCATGATGGGCTGGATTTTTGTCAGAGGCGCTCCCATGAGTACTCGCGGAAGGAGGATGGTGTGATTTGGATCTAGATCCTTGCCTCTCTTATAGGCAACACGTTCGTGCAACTTGGGGGTAAAACGTAAAAATACCCTGGCTTTTCGCATTCATACGACACGTGGAAGAGGGCCATTATTGGACGTGGAAGCCGAGGAGCGCAGCATTTATAAGGAAGCCGGACACTATTCGGCAAGCACATGGAATTGGGAGGAGAACCCGCCTTGCAACACCGAAGACAATATACGCGCCGGACTCGTCGTCATTGAAGCCTGGTTCAGGGGCTACTGAGGGAGTCCTGGACTAGGGGGTGTTCGGATAGCCGAACTATCATCATCGGCCGGACTCCAAGACTCTGAAGATACAAGATTGAAGACTTCGTCCCGTGTCTGGATGGGACTTTCCTTGACGTGGAAGGCAAGCTTGGCGATACGGATATGTAGATCTCCTACCATTGTAACCGACTCTGTGTAACCCTAGCCCTCTCCGGTGTCTATATAAACCGGAGGGTTTTAGTCCATAGGATAGAACAATCATACCATAGGCTAGCTTCTAGGGTTTAGCCTCCTTGATCTTGTGGTAGATCCACTCTTGTACTACCCATATCATCAATATCAATTAAGTAGGAGTAGGGTTTTAGCTCCATCGAGAGGGCCCGAACCTGGGTAAAAACATCGTGTCCCTTGTCTCCTGTTACCATCCACCTAGACGCATAGTTCGGGACCCCCTACCCGAGATCCGCCAGTTTTGACACCGACAGAAGGTAATGGAGCAAAACTCACCAAGATCTCATCTAATACTTTTCTAACCCTAAACATGGTCCTAGGTACGAAATATATAGCCTTGGGGTCGAAGGAGAAGAAGTGGAGCCGAAGATGCAATCTCAGCCGGCCATCCTGGGAGGCCCGTGCGCACGGGGTTCCCGTGGGCACGGTACAGGCCCATGCGCACGGGGTGCTCCAGCGCCTGTTTCCTGTGTAGCCCATGGGCATGGAGTCTCGAGGGCCCGTGCGCACGGGGTCACCTGGGACTTCCTGTGTTGCTGCTGTTGCACTCCGTCTTGATTCGTACGGCCTTGGGGTGGTCCTCCTTCTCCTTGGGGATGCTCCTGAGCTTCTTGGTGATGTTCCACTTCATACCTAAGGACGCATAGCATATCTTGGTGAGGTAGTAAACATGTTCCATTCGTATTCACATGCAAGTCTAGTAGGAAGGAGTTCACCTCGGTTTCGAGAGCACGTTCTCTAGCTCTTGTCATGTGTCCTCGTGGGGTTGGATGTGTCGATGTAGAGTCCATGGGGATGATGGAAAGATGCTCCGCATCATCTCCCCTCCCTTGGGAAAGATCCGACCTCGGATCAAAATCTTCATCACCATGGAAAGGCGAGAGGTCTTTGACGTTGAAGATGTCGCTCACGTTGTACTTGTCTCGTGGGAGTTCAATCTTGTAGGCATTGTCGTTGTAGCGTGCTAGCACCTTGAATGGTCCATCGTCTCGAGGGCGAAGTTTGGACTTGCGTTCGTTGGGGAAGCGGTCCTTGCGAAGGTGTAGCCACACAAGATCACCTATGTTGAAGATCATGGGTTGCTTGTTGACGTTGAGCTTGGTCGCTAGTCGATGTACTAGGCGCTCGATGATGTTCCTTGTATCTTCATGCATCTTCTTGATGTAGCTTGCTCGTGCACTCGCATCCATGTTAGTGCGCTCTTGTAGAGGTAGAGGTAGAATATCCAATGGGGACAACTAGTTGAAGCCGTAAACCACCTCAAAGGGGGACTTGCCGGTAGTCGAATGTCTTGCACGGTTGTAGGCATACTCGGCGATGGATAGACATGCCTCCCACTCCTTGATGTTCTTCTTGATCAAGACGCGAAGTAGAGTGGATAGTGTCCGGTTCGTCACCGCCGTTTGGCCGTAGGTTTGAGGATGGTATGCGGATGAGAACAAGAGCTTGATTCCGAGCTTGGCGCATAGCGTCTTCCAAAAGTAACTCAAGAACTTGACGTCGCGGTCGGAGACGATTGTCTTTGGTACTCCATGGAGGCGCAAGTTTTCCCAACAAAAGAGGTTGGCAACATGTGAAGCATCATCTATCTTGTTGCAAGGAATGAAATGTGCCATCTTAGAAAATCGGTCCACAACAACAAATACGGTATCCTTTCCAGTTTGAGTTCTAGGCAAACCAAGTACAAAATCCATGCTAATATCTTCCCAAGGTTGATAAGGAATAGGAAGAGGCATGTAAAGACCATGGGATTGAGCTTTCGACTTAGCTTTGTGGCATGTAGAGCATCGGGTGGTGAAGCGTGAGACGTCGCGGAACATCTTGGGCCAAAAGTAGTTCTTGGAGAGCGTGGCGAAAGTCTTGTCGCGTCCAAAGTGTCCCATGAGTCCGCCTCCATGAGCCTCTTGCAAAAGGAGAAAACAAAGAGAAGACTCGGGAATGCATAGTTTGTTAGCTCTCATAAGATAACCATCCTTGATGCAATATTGTTCCCAAGATGTATGCGTCAAACATTTAGCATAATGAGTTGCAAAAGATGGATCATTAGCATACAAGTCTTTTATGTGCTCAAAGCCAATAACATTTAACTCAAGTTTAGTGACAAGCGTGCATATGCGTGAAAGTGCATCGGCAACTACATTTTCCTCACCCTTAATGTACTTATCACATAGGGAAAAGACTCAATAAATTCACTCCATTTGGCATGACGCTTGTTCAACTTAGTTTGACCTTTTAAGTACTTAAGAGTTTCATGATCGGTATATATGACAAAATCATGAGGTCTAAGATAATGTTCCTGTAAGTGCATCCAGTGCCCCTTAGTGATTTTGGTGTATTGAAGACTTATAGGTTAAGGGACTAATGCGTTTGTGAGTGTACACAGGTCTATAAGTCTATGAGGAGTTTGATATTTACATAGAAAGTCGACCCCTAAAAATGAAGTTCTTCAACTGAAGACTTTGATATTCTGAAGACTTTCTGAAGACTTTGAAAGTGAAGAAATTGGTGTGACCCTGAAGACTTGGTATTCATTTGAGGAACATGAAGCGTGACGACTTTTGTTTTCGTAGTTTCATTTTCTCTTTCTTGAGTCATAGGAAACACCGTACTGTTAAAGGGGGTCGAGGAAATACTAAGGAAAAATTTCCATGTGATGCTCAACTCAAAATCCTACACCTACCAATCCCTTCGAGTGAAGCCTTTGGAAATCTCATACAGTTCAGTCACTTTCTTCAGTGACAGAGACGAAGTCCTTCTGGTCGCTGATGAATTTGTTCTGACCGAGGAGTTAGGAATTCGCCAGTGCAAATTACCTACACAGTGAGGAACATGATAGCCCTGAGGAATTTGAGAGTCAAATTTCCGACCGTTGCTGTGCTACGTGCCAGCTGTCCCAAAATATCTTATCCACCTAACGGTCATATCATTGAGGGGCATTTATGTCTTATCATGTCGGGCTTCTCCCTAGGCTATAAATAGCCGCCCCCTACAATCACTAGCTGGTTGGCTGCTCCGAGAGAACTTGACACTTGTCATTTGAGAGCAACCCATCCTCCGAGGACTTTGAGTGAAAATCATCAAGTGAGGAAAAACCCCAAAACCAAACCCCTACAAACCCAAAGTGATTGAGCATCACTGAAGAAATTGATCCTGCGTGGATCCCACGCTTGTTACCTTTGAAGACTGTGCTTCTTCCAGACGGTTAGGCGTCAAGGTCTAGAGCATCCAAGAGGAATTGTGGATTGCCGAGTGACCAAGTCTGTGAAGGTTTGGAAGTCGCCTGAAGACTTACCACGAGTGATTGGACGGGATCTGTGTGATCTTAGTTCAAGGAGAATACGGTGAGGACTGGGTGTCCTGAGCTGCGTGCTCAGAGACTGGGTGTCCGGGACTGCGTGTCCTCGAGTTTAAATACTCAGCCGCTCCAACCAGACGTACAACTGAGACAGCAGTTGGAACTGGTCTACCAAATCATTGTCTTCACCAACCTAACTGGTTCTATTTCCTCAACCCTTTCATTTCCTCATTACTGTGTTGAGTGTTTGTTCATGTCTGTGTTTGAAGACTTTGACTGAAGACTTTCTCAATTTCCTCAGTTCAATTTCTTCAGTTTGTTTGTCTTCATCTTGTGTTATCCTGTGATTACGCTTTCTGTACTCAGTGCTTGTCTCCATTTCATCATGATGACCATGCGTGTATTCTGTTATGCTTACTTCTGAGTACTTATTCCGCTGCTAATAGTTCTTCGCTAAGGAATTTCCTCACCGGCAAATTCCTCAGTGAAGAATTCATAAAAATCGCCTATTCACCCCCCCTCTAGTCGACATAACGCACTTTCAATTGGTATCAGAGCAAGGTACTCCCTTGTTCTGTGTGATTTTGGTTTAACCGCCTGGAGTTTTAGTTATGTCGACCGCAGGTATGATCAAGGTCTCGGCTGGGTGTCCTACCTTTGATGGAACGGACTACCCCTACTGGAAAAACAAGATGCGAATGCATCTCGAAGAAATTGACAATGATCTCTGGTATGTTGTGGAAAATGGTGTTCCCTCTGTTTCACCCTCACTGAACGCTACCGATGTGAAGAGATTCAAGCAACTCGATTCTCAAGCGAAGAATATCATATGTGGCCATCTGAGTAAAGGACAGTATGGAAGAGTGAGTGCTTTGGAAACTGCCAAGCTTATCTGGGATAGGCTGTCCAAAGTGAATGAAGGAGTCTCAACTCAGCGTGACTCTCGAGTTGATGTTCTTCGGAATCTCTTCAACCGCTTCAAAAGACTCGACAATGAAAATGTCCAACAAACCTTCGATCGCCTCACTGACATCTCAAATGAGCTTCAAGCCCTCGGTGCCACTGACATCACTGACCATGAGGTGGTGAAGAAACTGTTGAGATCGCTTGATTCCTCATTTGATACTCTAGGTCTGATGATACAAGAACGGGCTGACTACAAGTCTCTTGATCCTGCCGATATCCTCGAAAGGCTAAATACTCATGAGTTCCAGCTTGCTGAAAAGAGAGATCTCTATGGTTCGAGTTATGGAAAACCACGTGCCTTGAAGGCCAAGGTGGTGTCTGAGTCTGAATGTGAGGACTCTGGTAGTAGCCTTGGTGATCCTAAAGAATTGAGCCAGGATCTAGCACTGCTCGTGAAGAAATTCCAGAAGTTCTCAAGACATGGTCGCTTCGGAAAATCCTCAAGAAGAAGTGATTCCTCATCAAGTGACTATAAGAGAAGGCTGTGTCACAAATGCAAGAAACCTGGTCATTATATTCAAGATTGTCCTCAGTGGGAAAAGGAATTGAAGAAGAAGAAATACAAGGATTACAGTTCTGATGATGCAAAGAAAAAGAAGAAATCGTCAAAATCTTCGTCATCAAAATCCTCGAAGTCTTCATCTCACAAGAAGAGCAGCTCCAAGAAGACTCGGGCATTCATTGGCAAGGAAATGGACTCTGAAGCTGAATCTGAAGAAAATGAGGAAGAGGAGGCGTCTGAAGAATCTGAATCTGGTGTGGCGAGTCTGGCCTTTGCTACTGCTTTCGTTAGCAAGTCCATCTTCAACACTGAAGAAACTGACCCCACCGACAAGCCTGATGAAGATGATGATGACTACGCTCCCACCTATTGCTTCATGGCAAAAGGTGCAAAGGTACTCAAATACACCTCCTCTGAATCTAGTGAAAATGAATCTGATGAGAATCTCAAGCCCAGCTACTCTAAACTTGCAAAGATTGCTGTAAAACAACAAAGGGCTTTTGAAAAGGTTCAAAACATGCTAAACAAAAGTGATGATATGTTAGGTGAAGAAATGGATCGCACTAAAGCCCTGACTGAAAATCTTCAGAGAGTTCAGTCTAGGTTTGATAACCTTCAAAGTCATCATAACACTCTCTTATCTGATCATGAGAAACTTTCTTATGAATTTCTTCAAAGAAAGCAAGATCTTGAGAAGCTAAGAGTGAGTTATGAAGATCTTCAAAAGGAGCGCGATTCATTACTTGCTCAACAAATCAGCACTTCTCAGGAAGAATTTGTTCCTCCATGCTTAAAGTGCATTGAACGTGAATCTGCTAATTCTTCACCTGAATGTTCAAATGCTTCAACTGTTACAAATTCTTCATCTGCCTCTGCTATCACTAATTCCTCATCTGAGGACATTGCTAGTATCACTGACGATGCAGGGCTGAAGGAACTGTACACTACAGGCATGTACAAAAGCCTCAAAGGGCATTAGATTCTTTGTGATGTGCTCAAAAAGCAGATCCTCAACAGAAACCCTAGGAAAGAGGGTATTGCCTTTGAGAGGAAACTCAATGCTGATGGAACATATTGGAAGCCTGAGCAGTACCCCAAAACCTCGTGGGTTGCTGCAAAGGGACCTCCAGTTTATCCATCCTTGTTATCTGGCTTTACATGTGAATCTCCTCATTCTTCTGATGAGTCATTTGACTCCAACTATAAACTGTTCAAAAATCAAAATGGTGAATTATTTGCTAGATATGTTGGGACTAACTGCAGGAACGGTTCCCCTATGAAGAAAATCTGGGTTCCCAAAAGTTATGTTGAAAGTCTTCAGGTGAATGTCCTCATGACACCACCTGTGAAGAATAGGAACCCCAGATCAAACTCTTCATATGGACCAAATTCTTCATATGGATCCAAGTCCTCATACGGACCAAATTCCTCAAATGGATCAAAGTCCTCACATGATTATCATCGTGCTAACAACTCTGTTTCACAGGGTAGAGCTAAGGGCTATGAATATGCACATTATTCTTCAAATCATTATGCTCATAAGTCCTTGAAGAATTTCTCTGCTTATTCATATGCTTACCCTAACCCCTCTTATGTGAAACGAAATGGTCTGGCTTCTATGCCACCATTCTCGTATGGTGCTCGCAGAGTGATGAACTGTTTGCCACCCCTTCAGATGTGGGTGGTGAAGAAAAAGAACTAATCTCTTCTGCAGGGTCAGGTCTCCAGACGTGCCTTAACGTCTGAAGAATTTGCTGGGGACCTGACAAAACTGCCTGAAAGGACGCAGGCTAACCATGATGAAATGAACTTTCATTTCACACGTCCTCATACTGCTATATCTGTTTACCGCTTGATGAAATTCATCTGATGAACTTGATATCATATTCTTCATTGATGAAGCATATGAGATTGTAAGTTACACTAATTCATCTATAGGATGATCAACCCAAAACCACTAAATGGTCCTCGATAGTGGATGTACAAATCACATGACTGGTGACAAGAATCTTTTGATGGATGCTCCCTTATCACCGTCACATCTGAAGCATATCATCTTTGCTGACAAAGGCAAAAGTCAGGTATTGGGTCTTGGTATGGTTGCGATCTCTAAGGATAAACACATGGACAAAGTCATGCTTGTTGAGTCCTTAGGATACAACTTCATGTCAGTCTCAATGCTTTGTGATCTTGATATGGTTGTTGTCTTTGGCAAGTATCGCTGTGTTGTGATTATGGAAGCTGACAATTCCAAAGTCTTCGAAGGCTTTAGGAGAGGAGATTTGTATATTGTTGATTTCTCTATAGGACCACAACCAGCCGTGTGTCTACTTGCAAAAGCTTCAGAAGGCTGGCTATGGCATCGATGACTTGGTCACGCAGGCATGAGGAATTTGCACACGCTTGCAAAGAAGAAGCATGTCATTGGCATTGAGAATGTCAAATTCCTCAAGGATCACTTATGCGGAGCCTGTGAAGCTGGAAAAATGACCAAGGCCAAGCATCCAGCGAAGACTATCATGACCACTACTCGTCCATTCGAATTGCTTCACATGGACCTCTTCGGACCAAATCATTACTCGGCATTCTCTAATGCTGCATCTCTATATGGTTTTGTCATTGTTGATGATTACTCTCGATATACCTGGGTATACATTGTTACTTACAAACATGAAGTGCGGGAAGTCTTCAAACGATTTTCCTCGAGGGCTTCAACCAACTTTGGGGTGAAGATCAAGCACATCAGAAGTGACAATGGAACTGAGTTCAAGAATTCCGGTCTTGATGACTATCTTGATGAACTTGGTATTACTCATGAGTTATCTGCTCCTTATACTCCTCAGCAAAATGGCGTCGTGGAGCATAAGAACAAAACTCTTGTTGAGATGGCTCGCACTATGCTTGATGAATACAAAACGCCTCATCGTTTTTGGATTGATGCAATTGATACTGCGTGCCACATCATCAACAGAGTATATCTTCACAAATTCTTCAAGAAGACGGCCTATGAACTCCTCACTGACAAGAAACCCAATGTGAGTTATTTCAAAGTCTTCGGCGCAAAATGTTGGATTAGAGATCCTCACCACAATTCTAAATTTGCACCGAAAGCACATGAAGGTTTTATGCTTGGTTACGGAAAGGACTCGCACACCTACAGAGTCTTCAACATCGCTCTTCACAAGATTGTTGAAACTGTAGATGTGCGGTTCGATGAAACTAATGGCTCGCAAAGAGAGCACCTACCTTCTGTGTTAGATGAACCAGCACCTGAGGATTCTATCAAGTTCAAGGCAACTAAGGATGTCATTCCTACTGAAGAACTTGCTGAAGAATTCATTCCAGTACGCGAAGAACGTCGAGCTGACGCACCTGAAGATAATGCTGAAGACAATGGTGCTGAGGAAAATGATCAAATACCTTGACGTCAACCAGCTCATCCTCGCGTTGCAAAAGAAGTACAAGTTGAAAAGATCATCAATGACATTGAAGCGCCAGGTCCTCTCACACGCTCAAAAGCTTCACATTTATCTAACTTTTGTGGGCACTATGCTTTTGTTTCTATCACAGAGCCCACTAAGGTAGATGAAGCATTTTTGGAGCCGGAGTGGATTCAGGCTATGCAAGAAGAATTACATCAGTTCGAGCTCAACAATGTCTGGGAACTGGTCAAACGTCCAGATCCTCGCAAGCATAATATCATTGGCACAAAGTGGATCTACCGCAACAAGCAAGATGAAAATGGCCTTATGGTAAGGAATAAGGCACGACTAGTAGCTCAAGGCTACACACAGGTTGAAGGAATTGATTTCGATGAAACTTTTGCACCTGTTGCTAGAGTTGAGGCTATTCGCATATTACTTGCTTATGCTAATCATCATGAATCATCTTATATCAAATGGATGTGAAAAGTGCATTCCTCAATGGTAAGCTTGAGGAAGAAGTATATGTTGCTCAACCCCCAGGTTTTGAAGATCCAAAGAATCCTGACAAAGTCTTCAAACTTAATAAGGCCCTCTATGGCCTCAAGCAAGCCCCTCGGGCGTGGTATGATACATTGAAGGAATTCTTTGTGAAGAATGGCTTCACACGCGGTTCACTCGACCCTACTCTCTTTACTAAATCTTATGATGGTGAACTGTTTGTGTGCCAAATATATGTTGATGATATTATCTTTGGCTGTACTAACCAATGTTATAGTGATGAATTTTCCTATATGATGAGTGAAGAATATCAAATGTCTATGATGGGAGAGTTGAAATTCTTCTTAGGTCTTCAAATTCGTCAACAGCGCAATGGCATATTCATATCTCAGGAGAAATACCTCAAAGATGTACTGAGGAAATTCGGCATGCAAGATTGCAAAGGCGTCAAAATTCCTATGCCCACAAAAGGCCATCTATGCACTGATGAAAATGGTATTGACTTTGATCACAATGTATACTGCTCCATGATTGGTTCTTTATTTTACTTATGTGCATCTAGGCCAGATATAATGCTTAGTGTTTGCATGTGTGCCCGATTTCAAGCTGCACCGAAGGAATCACACCATAAGGCTGTGAAGCATATTCTTCGATATCTAGCTCACACACCAACACTAGGATTATGGTACGCCAAGGGCTCTGTCTTTGATCTCATTGGATATTCTGACTCTGACTATGTTGGTGATCGTGTGGACCGCAAGTCAACCTCTGGCACTTGTCATTTCCTCGGACGATCTTTGGTCTGTTGGTCCTCGAAGAAACAGAACTGCGTATCACTGTCCACTGCGGAAGCCGAATACATTGCTCCTCGCTCTTGTTGTGCTCAACTGCTTTGGATGAAGCAAACACTCAAGGACTATGGAGTCAATGTGAAGAATGTGCCTCTCCTCTGCGACAATGAGAGTGCCATCAAGATTGCTCACAACCCAGTTCAGCACTCGAAGACAAAGCACATCCAGATTCGTCATCATTTTCTTCATGATCATGTATTGAAGGGCGACATCTCTATCGAGCACGTGAAGACTGAAGAACAACTAGCTGATATCTTCACTAAGCCCTTGGATGAGAAGAGATTTAGCAAGTTGCGGTGTGAGCTAAATATCTTAGAATCTTCGAATGTTCTTTGAAAAGGACACACATCCTAACACTTATGCAAAATTGATGACTTAGATGTGCAACACATGAAGAAACATTTTTCTTCAATCAATGAAGAATAACACTCTAATTGTGAAGAAATTAATGAAGAATTTGATTCTTAGAACCCTACGACAATTGTACGCGGTGTCTGAAATCATCATTCTAATATGGTGGGTCACGCCACCACAAAAAGTTGAAAATCTTCAATTTGAGTTTTTCCTCAGTTTTGAATGTCTTCAGTTTTTCAAATTCTTCAACTTTGCAAACTCTTCACAGTTCCCTTAGTTTTTCTTCATTGGCTATATACATATATGTGTTTATGTCCTCTACAGCATTCACATATAGCTATTTCTTCAAGTTGTTTTTTTGCTAAGTGAATGTGATCGGACCCTTCCCCCTCTATGCTATACTCAACCCAATCTATTCACAAAGCCTTCATGTGCGTTCTATTTGAAACTCGTTCAAAATCTTCACTGTGTCCTTGTCAGCTGAAGAAATTGCGAACGAAACTTTAAAACAAATCTTATCCAAATTTTCGTTTTTTTGCCGCTCAAACTGTTCCGCATCCCACGATGCATTATTCTATTCACCCACGATCGTACACAATCTCCACTACACAGTACATGGGTGACACATGTCGCGTGAAGGAGAAAGGGCAGGGGCACGTTCGTCCCAAATCTTCGGGCGAACAGTTTTTTCACCGTGTCTATAAATACCCCTCTCCCCTTCCTCACTTCATTTACTCCGCTCGAACATCTCTCTCCCGCTCGAGCTCCTCAAACCCTAGCGCCACCGCTACTCCATCATCGCCGGTGAGGAAGAGCTTCGCTGCCTCGACCTCGTCGCCGCCGTACTCACGCCGACCATGGAAATCTTCACTCCGCCGCCACCGTAGCAGTCTTCCTCCGCCGAGTTAGGGCAAGGAAGATCTAACCTGACGAACTTCCCGTCTGTTCTTCTCAGTTCGTCGTGTTCTTCATTTCGGGTAATTAAAAGTTACTTTTATTACTCGCCTTGATTCTCAAGCTTTCTGAAAATCTTCAAAGGTGTTTATTCTTCAAATCTTCACATATATGAACACCTCAAACAAACTATGCTCTTGATTCATTTCTCTAAGCAATGATTTTCCTCAAGATTCCTCAATTGTGTGGATCCTCGATCTATACAACTCTGGAACCTAAGACAAAGATCGCTTAGTGAAATTCTTCAAGGCTCATCTGGTCAAATTCCTCAAAACATGTTCTTTTCAAAAACCTTCTCAGAATGCATATGACCTCTCCAAATTCCTTGCACCTGTACTCTGTTCACAGGTACTCATGTCTGCTGCTGAATCACTAGGTTCTCATCAACTTAACTCATTTGCAGCGTTCCTCGAAGAAAAATTGCATACTTCTTCAGAGAACTCATTTGTTCAAATTCCTCAACTGAAGAATATGGCAGACGGTAAGAAGCCGCAGAAAGGAGGAAAGAAACCTGAGGTTATGACTGCGTTTGAGATCCCTGAGGAAATTTATGCTGACTATTGTACACCTGATGAAGCAAAATATGGCAAAGAAAACAAAAATCAGCGCAAGGTGCGCATTCAGAAGATTGAACGGAGATGGGCAAGGGAATGGAGGGAATACAAATATGTGACTCCAAAGTACATGAAGAAATTCGCCCTCAATCCTCCGTGCCCAAGAGCTCCATTGGCACCTGGCCAAGTAGCTGATCCCACAAGCATCAAATGTGGTGAGGACTTTCCTGAAGAATGGGCTAAGCGCCAAGCCAAATTGGCAAGACAAGCCAAGGAGGGAGTGAAGAAATTCAATGAGGATTCTGCCACTGCTACTGCTACTGAGGCCTCGGTCCAACCGAGGAAATCCATGCCAAAGAAGCCCGCTCGTAAGCCAAGTGCTTCACCATCAGCGCCCTCACGGCCAAGTTCCTCAGCAGCGCCCTCACGGCAAATTCCTCACACCGCTCCTGCTCCTCCCAAGTCCTCAGCAGTTCCGACAAAGTCCTCAGCACCTGTGCATCTGACTACTTGTCAAAGGACTGCTGGTTTCTCGATTGCCTCTGGTGTCTCAGCAAGTTCCTCAGCTGCACCAATTTCATCATCTGGCCCGACTCTGCTGAAGACCAAAGCAACAGCTGGACGAGGTCCTCGGCCAAGTCCAAAGAAGAAACAGGTTGCATTTCATGTGCCATCTGATGATGAAGATTCTGATGATGAACTCGCAGAAATCATCAGAGATAGACAGGTGAAGGCCATTAGAGCCAAAGGCACATCTGTGCCACTGCTGTTGGATCCGAGGAAAATCCTCGATTATATTGATCTCTGGCACAGGATCCAAACACCCCCATGCCTGATTTCCATCTGACCGCTGGTCAAAATCACATGCTGACCCATTTCATCACTGAAGAGAAATGGAAGTTTGAAAAGGCAAGAGAGATCAAAAAAAGCTCAATACAGAAAGAAGAAGTTCCTAAAGAAAAACATTGTCAAAATGACACCTGAAGAACTTCTCAAGGTCCAGACTGAAATTCAAGACCTCAGCAAAAACTTTGATGCTTATTATGCTGATTGGCAAGGGGCCAAGGTCAGATTCGTCAACCTAACGAAGAAATTCACCAATGTTGCAGTCCCAAAGCAACATGAAATACCTCAGGTTGAAGTCTCAGCTCAGCCGACTGAAGAACATGCCAGCACCGCTGATGATGTTCCGGCTGCTGATGAAAATGTTAGTTCTAGGGCTGATGATCCCATTCCAGCCGCTAAACAAAATGCCAAGGCATCCACTAGTGGTGCGCCTGAAGAAACTGAAGAAGTCAGGGCAACTGCACCAGTTGCACCTGAAGAAATTCAACCAGATTCCTCAGCTCCTCCTGCGCCTACACCAACTCCAATTCTTCCATGTGCATTTGATGTGAAGAAAACCAAGGCTGCAGAGTGAGCTGTAGTGAAGAAAAGGAAGGCATCAGCTGTGTCAAATTCTTCGGCTGCGTAGAAAATGAAGTCAATGACCAGCTCACTTGAAAATCCAATTGATGTTGTTCCAATTTCCTCCATGCCGTCAAAGGACCTTGTTCCTTTTGGAGAAGACTATGAGATCCCCATCGGATCTGATGAAGAACATCATTCTGCTGCTTCGTCAGAGCAGATTGATGAAGAAATTGAGGATGAAAAACCATGAAAGAACATCTTAATCATGTTATGGCTGTTTTGCAAACCCTTCGCAAGGAAAGCCTTTATGCAAACATGAAAAAGTGCACATTTGGTGTTGACAAAGTGGTTTTCTTGGGTTTCGTTGTCTCTTCCAAGGGTGTCCATGTTGATGAAACTAAAATCGAAGCAATTCAAACTTGGCCCCAACCCACCAATTTGCGACAAGTGCGTAGCTTTCTTGGTCTTGCGGTATTTTATCGTCGCTTTGTGAAATTTTTTGGCACAATTGCCGCTCCTTTGCATGCCTTGAGTATGAAAAATGCTCCTTTTGTTTGGGGATCTTTGCAATCCACCGCTTTTGATGAGCTCAAGTCTTTGCTTACTCATGCTCCAATTCTTGCTTTGCCCAATTTTGACAAAACTTTTGAGGTTCATTGTGATGCAAGTGGTACCGGAACTGGCGGAGTTTTGATGCAAGAAAAATGAGCCATTGCATATTTTAGTGAAAAACTCTCCGGTGCTCAACTAAACTATCCCACATATGACAAAGAATTGTATGCTTTAGTGCATGTACTACATGTTTGGGAACATTATCTTAGACCTCATGAGTTTGTCATCCATACCGATCATGAAATGCTAAAGTACTTAAAAGGCCAAACTAAGTTGAACAAGCATCATGCCAAATGGAGTGAATTTATTGAATCTTCCCCTATGTGATCAAGTACATTAAGGGTAAGGAAAATGTAGTTGCGAATGCACTTTCCCGCATATGCACGCTTGTGACTAAACTTGAGTTGAATGTTATTGGTTTTGAGCACGTCAAAGACTTGTATGCTAATGATCCATCTTTTGCTATTCCTTATGCTAAATGTTTGACGCATACATCTTGGGAACAATATTACATCAAGGATGGTTATCTTATGAGAGCTAACAAACTATGCATTCCCGAGTCGTCTCTTCGTTTTCTCCTTTTGCAAGAGGCTCATGGAGCTGGACTCATGGGACACTTCGGACGCGACAAGACTTTCGCCACGCTCTCCAAGAACTACTTTTGGCCCAAGATGTTCTATGACATCTCACGCTTCACCACCCAATGCTCTACATGTCGCAAAGCTAAGTCTAAAGCTCAATCCCATGGTCTTTACATGCCTCTTCCTATTCCTTATCAACCTTGGGAAGACATTAGCATGGATTTTGTACTTGGTTTGCCTAGAACTCAAAATGGAAAGGATTTCGTGTTTGTTGTTGTGGACCGATTTTCTAAGATGGCACATTTCATTCCTTGCAACAAGATAGACGATGCTTCACACGTTGCAAATCTCTCTTGTAGGGAAATCTTGCGCCTCCATGGAGTACCGATGACCATCGTCTCCGACCGTGACGTCAAATTCTTGAGTTACTTTTGGAAGACGCTATGCGCCAAGCTTGGAATCAAGCTCTTGTTCTCATCCGCATACCATCCCCAAACCGATGGCCAAACAGAGGTGACGAACCGAACACTATCCACTCTACTTCGCGTGTTGATCAAGAAGAACATCAAGGAGTGGGAGGCGTGTCTACCCATCGCCGAGTACGCCTACAACCATGCAAGACATTCGACTACCGGCAAGTCCCCCTTCGAGGTCGTCTACGGCTTCAACCCATTGTCCCCTTTGGACATTCTACCTCTACCTCTACAAGAGCGCACCAACATGGATGCGAGTGCACGAGCAAGCCACATCAAGAAGATGCATGAAGATACAAGGAACATCATTGAGCGCCAAGTACAACGACTAGCAACCAAGCTCAACGTTAACAAGCAACCCATGATCTTCAACGTAGGCGATCTTGTGTGGCTACACCTTCACAAGGACTGCTTCCCCAATGAACGCAAGTCCAAACTTGTCCCTCGAGTCGATGGACCATTCAAGGTGCTAGTACGCTACAATGACAACGCCTACAAGATTGAACTGCCACGAGATAAGTACAATGTCGGCGACATATTCAACGTCGAAGACCTCTCGCCTTTCCACAGTGATGAAGATTTTGATCCGAGGTCAGATCTTTCCCAAGGGAGGGGAGATGATGCGGAGCATCCTTCCATCATCCCCATGGACTCTACATCGACACATCCAACCCCACGAGGACCCATGACGAGAGCTCGAGCACGTGCTATTCAATCCGAGGTTAACTCTCTCTCCTTGTTGAACTTCCCTTTGACCCACTTGAGACATGGCTACTACCTCAAACGGAGATGCTTTGTGTGCTTAGGTACCAAGAAAGTAACCAAGGAGAAGTTACAATGCAAGACGAACATCAAGAGCATCTAGACGATCTGCCCAGCCCAGAAGGACCGGAACAACCGCCCAACCACCGCCCGGGCGAAACAACCGGCCAGCTACCGCCCAACAACCGTCCCACCTTCTGTAATCGAGCAGAGCAAGGCTGATGCCGCACCGGTTTTACCGGTTTCTGCCCAAAGACCGGAACAACCGCCCTGACAACCGGTACAACCGCTGGCCCCTTCGACGTCCCTCTCCAGAAGCTAGTGCCTGACCTCCCAGCGGTAGTTCCGCCTTCCACGTCCGGTACTACCGCCATGCCTGAGTTATCAGCGGAACAACCGCCCACATGACCGGTACTACCGACCTGCCTGCGCGTAGTGCAAGGGGTTTTCGCCCCATGTACCCTATCCCACTTACCCCTTCATGGCTTAGCACTATATATACTCGTCTCCTAGCTTCGTATTAGGGTTAGCATTGTATTAGCTCATATTTGTGTGAGAGCCTTGCTCATCCACTTGGATACTTCTCCTCGGAGTTCATGACCTCTTCGGAGAAGATCCCCCAAGTGGATTCAAGACCCCTTTCTAGGGAAGACCATCAAGACCTCCTCACGGAGAAGAACGGTTCCTTTGTATCCTTACGTTTGTTGACTGTGGATCATATGTTACTCTTTGTGTTCGGTGATCTAGCACTTGTGTGATTGATTCCTTGTTGGTTTAGTGATTCTCTCTCGTTTTCCCCGTGTTGCCCCTTTGTGCTTCCGCGTGTTCTTCATGATTCCCTGTAGGATCCACTCCAAACGTGAAAGATCGTCACCATAGGGTTCCGCCCTACATCAGGGTTGGTAGAGGAACTTGGCCTATCCATCATAAGAAAGTGGTGGTGAGTAGGAAAATGAGAGAACAAAACCAAAGTTACCTTTTCCGAAGATTGTGGATGTAACAAGTACGATCCCACGTGATGTTACAATAGGGGAATTGGTACCGGGAATTGTTTCTCACACCTACAAGTAATGGTCTACGGAGGAGCTTGGTTAGGAAAGGCACAAATAATTCAAGCAAATGTTATTCAAGGTGTTGATAAAGTTGAGAAGATTCACAAATGGCAAATAAGACAAATAGATCAACCTCCCAAGATAACACGAGGAACACATACACGGAAGATAAATGGGATCCGCACAACCAAGGGGTGAGCTCGAAGATGTCTAATCACGGGAAACGCTCTTGTCGTACGGATACTAGAGAGACACTAGCTCGATTGCACTAATGGGCTAGATACGCTAGTGCACCAACCTAATAGAGAATCCACTTGTCTCACTATCCCAAGTATGCTTATGTATGTGGTGACCAAGATGATGCACGTATGCTAAGGCTCGATGCTATTGCTTATAAGCTCTTTGCTTCTCTTCTCTTTTGCTTAAAAGCTTTTTCTTCTTCCCTTTTTTTCACTATGCCACGATGCTTGATATGCGAGCCACACAACTAGGTAACAAGTAGTAAATGCACACGATGGACGGATCACTAAATGGTGCACCAAGGCGTGGCCCAACAATACTCAACAAGCTAGTCTCGATGGGTAAGCTACGCAAAATGGCTCGAAGCTATCAAGTTAATGGCAAGGGAGTACAAGGTGTCGTCGAGGTTACCGTCCTTGCTTATAGTCGAAGATGATCTTGTCGAAGCCGAAGTGTTGTCCGAGTCAATGATTGGTGGCAATGATGATACGAACTTGCGCCTGAGTAGCCGAAACACCTTAGGACACAAGAGAAATCGCAACCGAACACTCAAACAAACACGTGGAATGGTGCGGAAGAACACAAGAGGTGGTGGTGGAACGAAATGAGAAAAACAGAAAAATGGCCAAAACTTCCTGGATAGCCCGTGCGCACGGGGTAAGTGAGGCCCGTGTGCATGGGGTCCCGATGGCCTGTGTGCACGGGGTCTCCCGAGAGCGGATGAACTAATCTGATTTCGTTTTGATTGCAAGTTTTTGGCCAAATTCCAGTGGGGGAAGGGTGGGGATGATGGTGGAGGGGTAGATCCACTTGCCAAACACCAAATTCGTGGATCAAATCAACCAAATCTCACAAGATCAACAAATTGCAAAAAAATATTTGGGGCTATTTTTGGTGGGGATTTTCGGATTAGGACGAAAAACAACAAAATCAAGCTAGAAAGTGGAAGGTAGGCACTCCAAGATGTGAATCAACGTGGCTCATGATACCAAGATGATGTAGGGTAGAACCCTAGGAAGGACCTTTTCACACTTGGAGGGGGAAAAAGGAGAGACACCACAAGAACAACATGAACACAAAGATGAACACAAGAGGTAATCACTCGAACAATTCCCGATTACACATCCACTAGGGTAACAACACAAGATCCACAAGTCACAAACACAATCAAAGGAAAGATACAATGGCAAAGTTCGTCCCAAATCCAATGGAAGAGTGGTCTTGAAGGTAGCCTTCTCCCAATGGAGGTCTTGAAATCCTCGAGGATTCTTCCCTATGGGGTCTTGATACTCAAAGAGGGAAGGTAATGGAGCAAAGCTCACCAAGATCTCATCTAATACTTTGCTAACCCTAAACATGGTCCTAGGTACGAAATATATAGCCTTGGGGTCGAAGGAGAAGAAGTGGAGACGAAGATGCAATCTCAGCCGGCCATCCTGGGAGGCCCGTGCGCACGGGGTAAGTTGGGCCCGTGCGCACGGGGGTCCCGTGGGCATGATACAGGCCCGTGCACATGGGGTGCTCCAGTGCCTGTTTCCTGTGTAGCCCGTGGGCACGGGGTCTCGGGGGCCCGTGCGCACGGGGTCACCTAGGACTTCCTGTGTTGCTGCTGTTGCACTCTGTCTTGATTCGTACGGCCTTGGGGTGGTCCTCCTTCTCCTTGGGGATGCTCCTGAGCTTCTTGGTGATGTTCCACTTCATACCTAAGGAGGCATAGCATATCTTGGTGAGGTAGTAAACATGTTCCATTCGTATCCACATGCAATTCTAGTAGGAAGGAGTTCACCTCGGTTTTGAGAGCACATGCTCTAGCTCTTGTCATGGGTCCTCGTGGGGTTGGATGTGTTGATGTAGAGTCCATTGGGATGATGGAAGGATGCTCCGCATCATCACCTTATGCTCATTTTCCCATGTTCACTTTGCATGTTATCCTTGCTTCTATGCCTTTGCCTTGCAATTGTGACCCTTGTTTGCATCTACCCATGATTCACCATTATGCTACTTCTATGTGTATTTGCATGCTTGGTGGAGATCCTTGTTGCTATTGCCATGTTGATCATGTGCCTCATGCTATTGTTGATTCTTGTGTTGGGAGAGTCATGATGTTACATTGCTATTTACATAGGACTTCTTGCCAACACCATGAACCTACTTTCCGCATATCTTGCTTTCATGCTTGTGCCATGTCAAGTGAATTATTCTTGAACACTATTTGCACCAATGACATGCTTGCCATGATTCCTCCTAGTACGTTGCATCTTCACACTACTAGCTTGCTTGACTTGATCGCTATGATTGCTTGCTATGTTGCATCACCCATGTTCCACTATTACTTGCTTTCTTGGGTTGATGACATATATTGATAGAGGCAAAGGTGTCCCGTCTTTCGATGAGATGGTGGCTATAGTTTGGGTGGAAGTCGACTTTGACGATCCGACTACGAACGTGCGAAGATGTCGCACCTTAGCAATCGCTAAACCAACTCCGAGAGGTTATTGACCACACCGAAGCACGATCAACCTGACCATGAAGGTCTATTTCCTGCAAGCAAACGAAGAACAAGCAAGAAACTAAGATTGCAATCTGGATATTGCGAATAACATAGCAAAGCTTTATTAATGAAGGTGGGGTTCTGAGACGCCTTTGTCTGGTCATTGAACACAAACGAAGTACGTGAAGTTGCAGCTATGGCGAACTTTTAATCTAAACAAAAACCCAAAGTCTAAACGACGCCCTAAGGGATGTATATATGGAGGAAGAGGGGGGAATTTCGTGGCCCTTGGGGAAGGGGTCCAAAACCAACCCTATCTCTTGTTTCCCCACACATACGGACTCTAAAAACAGCCTATACTCAAGTATTTCGAAAATACTTGGGCCTGGCCCAATAATAAGGTGACGCAGCACCTAGAATAGCCTCTGGACGAAAGTTATGAAGTAGCATTTTGTATATTTCGTCCAAGGCTTCATGCACTCATTATGGTGGCTTCAACGTCCTGAAATCATCACTTGTAACTCCGTTCTTGTTCCCCTTGCGCATGCCATCATCTGCATGCTTGTTCTTGCTCCAATGTTCATCCTTCTCCAAGCTAGGCCCTTCATTTGTAAGCAAAACAAATGTATCCAATTTAGGCCGCATCATATTCTCATGAACAGTAGAATCATTAACAAGAAATGAAAGTACCTAGTAATTTAATTGGCGTGCGCGAGCTCTAGTAATTGGTCCAGTATGTATAGCAGCAGGGGCTGTGGGTGTAACAATGGTATTGATGTCCTCATCAGAGCCCATGTACCCCTTCGCCCTCACTTACCCCTTCGCGGCTCTAGACTATATATACTCCACCTCCTCCTAGTTAGGGTTAGCAAAGGATTAGCTCATTTGAGATAGAGCTTTGCTCATCCATACGGATCTCCTCCTCGTGAGAGACCGCGGCCTCTTTGGAGAAGATCTACCATGGATTCAAGACCCATTTACGGGAAGATCCCTCGTGGATTCAAGACTTCCTCTCGGAGATGAGCTACCGCTACTTGTATCGTCCTTTGTTGGATTTGGACCGTGATTCTCTTTGTATTCATTTGATCTAGCACATGTGTGATCATATTTGTGTTGGTTGTGTGTTTCTCCCCTTCTCCCCCGTGATTTCCCTTGTGTTCTTCCGCGCATTCTTCGTATTTCCCCGTAGGATCCACTCCAAACGTGAAAGATCGGCCCCATAGGGTTCCGCTCTACATCAGAACCCCCAAGTGCTCAGGCCATCTGCAGCCGGCCCTGTCCAGCCAGGATGCCCGGCCCTTCGGCCCCGGGTGCCCGGCCACCTACAGCCGCACCACCTCCGGGTACCCGGGCCTCTTTGCACCAGGTGCCCGGACCACTCCGCGAATGCCTGCGTGCAAGTTGGGGTTTTTGCCCTTGTAACCCCCTCCCTCTCATATTTCGCCCCTAGACTATAAGTACCCCCACCTTGCTCATTAGAGGGATAGCTAAGAATAGACACAAATCATAGAGCTTAGCTCATGTACCTCCCGTTGTGGGATTCCTCTTGAGAGAGAAGACTCCATTGGAGTCCAATACCTTCATTGGAGAAGATCCTTAGGGATTCAAGCCCCCCTTGAGGGAAGGATCTACCTAGATCATCAAGTCCTCATCTCCTTCTTAGGATTTGGGATGAACTCTACCATGTATCTTGTTTCCCTTTGATTGTTCATGTACCTTGTGGATCTTGTGTGTTCTTTGGTCTAGTGGATGTGTGATTGGACTTGTTCTTGAGTGTTCCTCTTATTTTCTCTCTTGTGTTCATCTTGTTCTTGGGGATTCCCCCTCCAATTCTTGAAAGATCTTCACTTAGGGTTCCACCCTACAACATCTTGGTATCATGAGCCACGTTGATCACAAAATTGGAGCCTCCCCTTTTTGTTTTCTAGCTTAAATTTGTGTGTTCTTCCCCAATTTTGAAAATTACCCACCAAAAATAGCCCCATTTTTTTGTGATTTGTTGGTTTGATGAGATTTTGTTGGATTTGATCCATGGATTTGCTTGGTTTCAAGTGGATCTAGCATTCTCCCATCCATCTCCACCTTTCCCACCAATTTCTTCCATTTTGCCACGAATTTCCGCCCAAATCCGAAACCCCTGAGCACCCGGACCTCAAACCCCGGGCACCCGGACACCCCCGCCCACCCCCGCTAACCACCCCGGGTGCCCGCACCCCAAACCCCGGGCACCCGCACCCCCGGGCTGTGTGCCTCGGACCAACCCGGGTGCCCGCACCTTCCACCCCCGGGCACCCGCACCCCCCAGAATCAGCCGCGTGCACTTTACGTTTTCCCTCATAACTTTCACTCCCAAACTCCAATTTGGGTGTTCTTTGCCTCGTTGAAAAGCTAGCGACGTGCCCGAGCTGCTCATCTTGGTTTTATCACCATTTGACTCCATAAAAAATTTGGCATTTTGGCATCTTTGCCTAGGCCATCCACCATATCATTCGCAAAACCACCATAGCTTTCCGCAACCTAACCCATTTTCGATCCATATAGCATTTGTGGTTGCTTGAGTGGTGACTTGAGTCTCCTAAGGTGTTTCGGCTACTTAGGGATGGTTGCTTCATCATCAACCACCACCACCACTTCCGCATTGCTAACTCCGGAACCATAACGCATTCCGCTACCACCATTTGACATTTGCCTTTGGAGATTTTGAGTTTGCAGGTTTTACCGTTTCCTAAGGTGTTTCGGCTACTTAGGGACGGGTCTACATCATCTTGGTATCTACATCAAGAACACCGCCACTCATCATCGCCGCGAGGTCGTCATCGAGATCGACCACTTCCCCATTTTGACAACCTAACCGTAAGCAAGAAGGGTAACCTCCGTATCACCTTTGTATCATGGTATCCCTTCATTGTACATACTTGCCATTACATTGTTAACCCCTTAGCCCATTTTGCATCACTTGCCTATCAAGACTAACCATTTGAGTATTGCCGACAATGTTACTTGTGCACATTAGTGATCCATACCTTCCGTTGCATACATACCATATCATATTGGTATCATCGTGGTATCATAATATCATCCCTTGTGTCACAAGATCGTTCCCGCATATACACGATTGCTATCTTGGTTTGTGCATTTTGCATAAGTGGCCATATAAAAAAAAGGAATAAGCTTTTAAGCAAAAGAAAAAGAGAGCAAAGAGCTTGCGAGCAAAAGCCATAACATCATACCACTTTGCACATAAGATTGTCATATCCGATCATCTTGGATCATCATGAGAAGAGCATCAGGAACATCATACACATAGCATGCTTGGGATCGAAGGCTCATACGTTTTGCATCTTATAGGTTGCGCACAAGTGTCGTATCCGCCTATTGAGCAATCGTGCTAGTGTCTCTCTTGAGTTGTGCAACACGAGCGTTTTCCGTGGATTCCACATTTTGTGCTGATTCCTTGGTTGCATGACCCCATTTATCTATCGGTGTGTGTGTTTCCGTGTGCCGCATCTTGCTATTGGTCTACTTTTTTCACTTGCGAATTTGTGAATCTTTTCCAACATTATTGACTCTTGCTAATATTTTTCCTCAAATTTTTGTGCCACTATCCTCACCGAGCTCCACCATAAGCTTTACTTGATAGGTGTGAGTGAACAAGTCCGGTACCAATTCCACTATTCTTTCATCTCACATTGAGTGAAACGGGTTACATCCTCAACTTTGGGAAAAGGAAACTTGGTATTGTTTATCTCATTTCCTACTCACCTCTACTCGAGTCTTGTGATGGATAGTCAAGGCATTTCATCTCCGGTCTTCCACGACAACGACAACGCGAACAACTACATCTCCAAAACGTCCATCTTCGGACTACAACGAGGAATGCAAGGCATTGAGCGACTCGCCATCGACATTCGCCAAAACGAAGCAAGGATAAGGGACTACCTTGACACCAAGTTGGCCGAACAAAGGGATTGATGCGAAGCATCCCTCGCTCATCCCCATGGACGTACCTACATCTCCCTCAACACCACTTGGATCCATGACAAGAGCTAGAGCAAAGGCTATCGAAGATAAGGTGAACTCGCTCCTCTCCGAACTTCCTCTCTCTACTCACGAGACTTGGCTACTACCTCATACGGACACTCTCTGTGTGATCAGGTACTTGGAGGAGAGCCACGGGACAGCTACACCCAATGGCCAAGGTGGCAAGGACGCCAAGCATGGACATCAAGAAGAAGGGCCAGTTGTGAAGCTACAGGCACCGGACGACCGGCCGGTCCCGGACGTCCGAGCCCTGGGAGATGCTACAGTGAGGGGAGGAAGACAGGACAGAGCTACAGGCCACGGACGACCGGCCTGGCCCGGATGTTCGATGACTCCCAGGACCACGGACGACCGACGCCCTCCGGACGTCCGACAGCTGGGAACCCGAGAGGAAACTAACGGAAGACCGAAGCCACCGGACGACCGGGTGACCGACACCCGAGCCGAAATTACGGAAGCCCGACAGCCCCGGACATCCGGACCATCCCGAAGCCCCGGACGTCCACGTCTTCCGGACGTCCGACACCTGAGTGACCGCACCCATGGGCAGGAGCCCTTGTACCCCTTCAGTTTGACTCCCATTTGTACTACGACTATAAATAGGTCTCTCCCACCTCCTAGCTAGGTTTAGCGATGGTTTAGCTCATATTTTGTGTCAGAGCCTTGCTCATCCACTTGGTTACTTCTCCTCGGAGCCTACGACCTCTTCGGAGAAGATCCCCCAAGCAGATTCAAGACCCCTTCAAGCGAAGACAATCAAGACCTCCTCACGGAGAAGAACGGTTCCCTTTGTATCCTCCCCTTGTTGCTTTTGGATCATGTATTACCTTATGTTTCGATGATCTAGCCCTTGTGTGATCGATTACTTGTCGGTTTAGTGATTCTCTCGTTTTCCCCCGTGTTTCCCCTTCGTGTTTTCCGCGCGTTCATCGTGTTCCCCCCGTAGGATCCACTCCAAACGTGAAAGATCATCCACATAGGGTTCCGCCCTACCTCATCTTGGTATCATGAGACACGTTGTTGGAGTCCCTACCCCGTGTTTTCTAACTTGATTTTGTTTTTTTCGTCCTAAATCCGAAAATTCCCCACCAAAAATGGCCAAATTTTTTTTGTGATTTGTTGGTGAGTTGAGATTTTGTTGGATTTGGTCCATGAATTTGAGGTGCTACGTGTGGATCTAGCTTTCCCCACCCTCCCCACCCTCTTGCATCCACCAATCCGCTCGATTTCGACCTCACCATCTTCCTCCACCCCGAAATCGCGCAGTTCATCCCATGCCCAAATTTCGCCCCGGATGACCGGACGACCGTGAACTTCCGAACGCCCGAGAAACTCTGACGAAACTGAATTTTTCAGTTCGGCCACCACCTTATCCCCACCTTCCACCACATCTTCCAAACCCACATACACCACCATCTTCCCCAATACCTCCTATGACGATTTTGACACGTTTTGGTCCTTGAGATTTTGAGTTGTGGCTCCCGTGTCCTATTGTGTTTGGGCTATATAGGTACGGTTCGACATCATCATCACCGCGCTCATCTTTGCAAGGGTCTCATCATCGCCAAGGACGGTAACTTCGACGACATCTTTGTCATACCTTGCAATTGCATTGATAACCATCATATCCCATCTTTTGCATAGCTTACCCATCGAGACTAGCCATTGAGTATTGCCGGCAACGTGACTTGTGCACATTAGTGATCATACATCATAGCATACATACCATACCATAGTGGTGCATATCTTTGCATCAACTTGTGTGTCACAGAGTTGTCATCGCATACACAATTGCTATCTTGGTTCGTGAAGTTTCGCATAAGAAAAGAGCTCAAAAGTGAAAGAGCC
>NW_028292673.1:0-33858 GCF_029641045.1 Salvia hispanica
TGATGCATAAGACGCACGAAAGTTCCGAGAGCTTCCGATAAACCCATAGGCATAACTAACCACTCATATACGCCAAATTTAGTTTTGAAAGCGGTTTTCCATTCATCACCCTCGTGAATGCGTATTTGATAATAGCCACTTTTAAGATCAATTTTTGAGAAAAAGTTGGCTCCACTAAGTTCATCAAGCATATCATCTAAGCGAGGAATGGGATGCCTATAGCGAACGGTTATAGCATTAATAGGTCTACAATCGGAACACAAGCGGAAACTTCCATCGGGCTTAGGCACAAGTATAATGGGAACGGCACAAGGGCTCAAGCTTTCACGTACATGACCGTTGTCGATTAGTTGTTGTACTTGCCGTTGAATCTCCTTGGTTTCTTCGGGATTGACATGGTATGGAGCTTTGTTTGGAAGTGGCGCTCCGGGGATGAGGTCGATTCTATGCTCAATGCCTCATAGAGGAGGTAGACCCGGAGGTAGCTCATCGGGAAAAACATCTTGAAATTCCTGCAAAAGAGATTGAAACACCAAAGGTAGCTCGTGAATGGTGTTAGTTTTTGGTTCTCCATCCTTGCACACAAGGACAAAGTGCATCACACTCGATGGGTTCTCACACACTTCTCTCATCTCACTTTTGGTGGCAAATAGGATGAGGTTTTTCTCTCTAGGCGAAGAGGCGCTCAAGTTTGGCTTGTGGCTCTCACTCACTTTTTGGTGGCTCACTTTCTCACTCTTCTCTCTATGGTGGGTCGCTTGCTTGTCGGCTATCACTTGACTAGGAGACATAGGTCTTAGTACATACTCCTTCCCTTTCATCTTGAAGCTATAGTGATTGGTTCGCCCATTGTGGATGACACCACGGTCGAATTGCCATGGTCGACCAAGAAGGAGGTGGCAAACGGTCATTGGGACCACATCACACTCCAAAGTGTCTTCATATGCACCAATTTTGAAGGATACTTGGACCGTATGCTCAACTCGTATAGTGCCGAAGTCACTTAGCCATTGAACCTTGTAGGGGTGTGGGTGCTTCTTCTTGACCAATTGGAGCTTGGAGCATAGTTCTTTACTTGCCAAGTTGTGACAACTACCTCCATCAATGATGACCTTGATAGATCGTCCATTGATGTCGGCCTTTGTGTGGAAGATGTGGCATTGTTGGTCTTCTTCTTGTTGATGTTGAAGAGTCAAGACCTTGGAGATAACGAGAGCGGGGCTCGAATCCTCATCACAAAAGACTTGATCATCTTCATCCTCGTTCACGCGCCGGTGCATGGCCACTTGCTCAAGTGCTTCCATCTCCTCTTCACTCATGGAGTCATATGTGCCATCTTCGTTGAGGATCATGGTGCGCTTGTTCATGCATTCATAGGACTTGTGGCCTCGGCCGCCACAAGTGAAACACTTGAAGGAGCTTGTCTTGACGGTCTCATCATTTGGAGTAGATGATGAAGCACGCGGCTTGAAGTTGCTTGTAGTAGGAGTAAGACGACTTGAACTTGATGAAGGTTTCTTGAAACTTGACTTGTCGTCGTTGCTCGGAGAAGGCTTGGTTGATGTAGATGTTGGAGGAGTTGATGAAGCTTGGGTGTTGGAGAAGCCGTAGGTCTTGGATGAGTACTTGGCGTACTTGAAGTCATCTTGCACTTGACGTTCCGCCTTTGTAGCTTGATGCACGAGCTCAATGAGGTTGGAGTAGGGTTGGAAGTCGGCGATCTTCTTGATGGGATAATTGAGTCCATTCAAGAATCGTGCCATTTTTTGCTCATCATCCTCCGTGACATTGGCTCGAATCATGGCAATCTCCATTTCCTTGTAGTATTCTTCAACACTCTTTGTTCCTTGCTTGAGGAGTTGTAGCTTCTTGAAGAGATCGTGGTTGTAGTATGTTGGAACAAAATGTGCTCGCATGACATCCTTCATTTGAGCCCAAGTGGTGATTGGAGGTTCACCTCTTGCTTGTCGGCGCTCAATTATTTGTTCCCACCATATGAGCACATAGTCTTGGAACTCTAGTGATGCCATTGCGATCTTCTTCTCTTCCTCAAAGTTGTGCAAGCGAAAGATTTTGTCGACCTTCAATGCCCATGAGAGGTATTCTTCCGGGTCATTGCTTCCATTGAACTTGGGCATTGTGAATTTGAGCTTGCCATAGCGTTGCTCTTCATTGTGTTGTTGGCGATGGTGATGATGACGCCCTTGACGTGGAGGGTAATCATCCTCATGTTGCTCTTGGCGTGGATGAAGTCCATGATCAACTTGCTCTTGTTGACCTTGAAGGTGAAGTTGAGCTTGAGGAGCTTGTGGAGCTTGACGTTGCACTCGCGGATGGTAGTTCCTCTCTTGGATTTCTTCTCGAAGAGCTTCTTCTTGATTGCGCCGTTCGCGATTGCGGTTGGCGATAGCTCGACTTGATGCTTGAAGGGCACGTTCTGCCTCAAGAGCTTGTGCTTCTCGTTGTTGTTGTTAAAGACGTTGAGCCTCGGCGTCTTGTTGCTCTTGGTGTAGACGCGCTCGTTCTTGTTCTTGTTGACACCTTAGTCGTTGTCGTTCTTGAGCTTGAGCAAAAGCGACTTGATTTGTTTGAAGACGAGGAACTTGCTCATCGACTTGCTCTTGGGAATGCTTGTCATGTAGCGGGTTGCGAGATGCATGATGGTCTTGACGTGCGGCTCGTCGTAGAGTGTTCGATGACGGTGTACTTGAGCCGGAGAAGGAGTCGTCGGAGTGTCGACTTGAGTGGCTCCGTCTTGAGTATGACGATGTAGAAGGAGGCCGGTTCACCAACAAGGCGCGGATCTCGTCCATTCTTGCATCGTTCTCTTGCTTGTGCGCGTCGAGCTTGTTGTCGAAGTAGTCTTTTGTGTGTTGCTCGGAAAGTGTTAAGTCGGTGGCGAGGTTGTCGATGCGGTCGTTCATAGCTTGTTGCTCTTGATGCAATGCTCGTTGTGCACCAAAGAGGTGGCTCTTGGTGACATATGATGACATGTCGTCGTCTTGCTCGATGAAGAGTGGGTTTGTAGAAGTACTTGGCCTATCCATCATTTCAAACAAAATGTGAGTGGTAGAAGGAAAAGAACAAATACCAATGTACCTTTGACCGATGTTGAAAGTGAATCAAGTTCACTCAAATGCGGACAATGAAATAGCACTTTTCGTACCAATTCTTGTCGGTTCTCACACCTACACAAGTAAAAGCTTATAGTGGACCTTGGTTAGGATGGTGGCATAAAATTGATTGCAATCGTTAGTTTGACTCAAAGATGTTGAAAATGATTCACAAATTCGCAAATGCAACAAGTAGACCAAGCAAGTATGGGTACACGGAAACACACACGCAAATAGATAAGTGGGATTGTGCAATCCAAAAGTGAGCCAAAATGTGGACACCACGAAAATGCTCTTGTTGCACAATACTAGAGAGACGCTAGCACGATTGCACAATAGGCGGATACGCAAACTTGTGCACAACCTACTAGGCAAAAATGCAACTATCTCTATCCCAAGTATGCTATATGTATGGTATTTCGGTGCAATGATCCAAGATGATCCAATGTGACAATCTTAATGTTGTATGATGCTATGGTTCTTGCTCATAAGCTCTTTGCTTATCTCTCTCTTTGCTTAAAAGCTTGAGTGGCTCTTTCTCTTGTGAGCTCTTTTCTTATGTAACTTCACGAACCAAGATAGCAATTGTGTATGCTATGACAACTTTGTGACACACAAGTGGATCCCAAGATATGCACCACTATGGTATGGTATGTATGTTATGGAATATGATCCCTAATGTGCACAAGTCACGTTGCCGGCAATACTCAATGGCTAGTCTCGATGGGTAAGCGACGCGAAATGAGGCAATGTGGGTTATCAATGCAATTGCAAGGTATGACAAAGATGTTGTCGAAGTTACCGTTAGTAGCAAAGATGAGTAGTCGACGAAGATGAGCGTAGGTTGTTGATGTCGCACCGTACCTAAATAGCCGAAACACAATAGGACACGGAGATCACAACTCAAATTCTCGAACCCAAAGTCGAATGGTGGTACGGAGGTTGTGTCATGGTATTTTGGCAGGTGGAAGTGGTGGTGTTGGGGGTGTGGGAGTATGTAGACGTAGGTGGTGGTGGAGGAAAACTTCAAAAATGCAGTTTCGGCAGAGGAAGTCGGATTATCCGGGCCAGGAGCCGGATGATCCGGGCGCGTCCGGATGATCCAGGTCAGGGTCCGGATGATCCGGGCAGGTCAATCTCGTTCGGGAACTGCTCGGGAAGAACTCGAAAACGGCGAGAAATTCGTCGATTCTGCGGATTTTGGATGGATTTCGAGGGGTAGAAGGTGGGGAAAAGCAAGATCCACAAGTTACACACCGAATCCACGGATCAAAATCAACAATTCTTCATCAAAACCAACAAATCACAAAAAAATTTGGGGGCTATTATTGGTGGGGATTTTCGGATTTAGGACTAAAACAACAAAATCAAGCTAGAAAACACGGGGTAGGGGCTCCAAAAACGTGATCAACGTGGCTCATGATACCAAGATGATGTAGGGTGGAACCCTAGAACGTCGATCTTTCACATTTGGAGGGGATCCTACGGAAGAACACGAGAAACGCGCGGAAATCACGAAGGGGAACACGGGGAAAAGGAGAGAGAAACCCTAAACCGACATAGAATCAATCACACGAGTGCTAGATCACCGAACACACGGAGTAACATATGATCCACAATCAACAAAGGGAAAGGATACAACGGAACCGTCCTTCTCCAAGAGGAGGCCTTGATGTTCTTCCCTAAAGAGGGGTCTTGAATCCGCTGGGGATCTTCTTCGGAGAGGTCCTGATCTCCGAGGAGAAGTATCCAAGTGGATGAGCAAAGGCTCTCACACAAACATGAGCTAGTCCAATGCTAAGTCTCAAAAGGAGAGGGAGGAGTCCTATATATAGACTAGGGGCGAAGGGGGTACATGGGCTCAGCCCAACACGCGCGCGCAGGCGCTGGCCGGATGATCCGGGTCCGGAGCCGGATGATCCGGGCTGGTCCGGATGGTCCGGGAGGAGGCTCGGATGAGCCGGATGCTCGGCTGGTGGAGGCGCAGGGCTGGATGTCCGGCTGGGGGTCCGGACGTCCGGGCAGGGTCCGGATGATCCGGGACGGGGTCCGGATGATCCGGCTTCAGGGGAGAGCTTCGGGTGTCTTCGGGGTCAATTAGCCGGATCGTCCGGATGGTGGTCTGGATCGTCGGGACTCTCTCCGGATCATCCGGGCCGCCGTCCGGATCGTCCGGCCAGTCTAGTCCTTGGCGCTTTTCCTCTCCGTCTTCACGCATGTCTTCCGCTTCCGGTTCTCCTTGCTTCCTAGCTTCTTCACGATGAACTCCTTGGTACCTGAGTATGCATAGCGTTTCCGTTTGAGGTAGTAACCATGTCTCATGTGAATCGAAAGGGAATTGGGAGAGGAGAGATGTCACCTCGGTTTCGAGAGCTCTTGCACGTGCTCGAGTCATAGGTCCAAGTGGTGTTGTAGGGGATGTAGATGCGTCCATGGGGATGATATAGGATGCTCCGCATCACTTTCCTTTTGTTGTTCATGTACCTTGTGATCTTGTGTGTTTGATTGTCTAGTGGATGTGTGATTGGACTTGTTCTTGAGTGTTTCCCCTTGTGATTTCTCCCCGTTCTTCCCCCGTGTTCTTCGTGCTCTTCGAGGGATCCCACTCCAAACGTGAAAGATCGGCCTACACCGGGTTAGCCCCGTATCATATGGTATCATGAGCCACGTTGATCACATTTTTGGAGCCCCTACCCCTCTTTTTCTAGCTTGATTTTGTGTGTTCTTGCCTAAATCCAAAAATCCCCACCGAAAATAGCCGCCAAATTTTTTTGTGATTTGTTGGTTTGATGATGTTTTGTTGATTTTGATCCAGGGATTTGCTTGGCTTGAAGTGGATCTAGCATTTCCCCAAGTTTCCCCATCTTTCATCCACGAAATCCCGCGAATTTTGACCCCGAAATCTTCATTTTCCACCCAAAATCGCGTCCCGGAGCTCAAATCCCGCGTTGACCCCGACCCACCGGACGACCGCCACTTTACCGGACGTCTGGAGCCCCAGGAACCACCGGACATCCGCTACTTACCGGACGTCCGGCATCCCATTCCAGAACGAAATTAGCAGATTTCCGAGCTCACCGGACGTCCGGCCACCGGACATTCGTCCATTTCCAAACGTCCGCTACCTGTACATATCAACTTCGGCTGATTCTTGTTTCATCCATAACTAATTCATCCGAAGTCCGATTTTGACGTTCTTTAGCTCGTTTTGAAGCTCTTGACACCCCCCTTTCCACAAAAATACCACCAACATCATTTGACTCCATCAAATTTTGTGAATTTTGGCATCTTTGCCTAGGGCTTCCACCACATCATCCGCATAGCCACCACCGACTTCCGCAACCTAACCCATTTTGTTCCATATAGCATTAGTGGTTGCTTGAGTAGTGATTCGAGTCTCCTAAGGTGTTTCGGCTACTTAGGGACGGTTCCTTCTTCACCAACCACCACCACCACTTCCGCATAGGCATGCCCACCATACACTTCCGCCACCCCCAAACTTAACCCAATTTTGTTTGAGCTTGTTTGAGTTGTGGCCTGTGTCTCCTAAGGTGTTTCAGCTACTTAGGGACGGCAAATTCAACGTTGACTCGCATAACCCATCATCCCACTTCCACATTACCTAGTGCAAAATGATGAGGACATCAATACCATTGTTACACCCACAACCCCTACTGCTACATATACGGGACCAATTACTAGAGCTCGCGCACGCCAATTAATTTATCAGGTACTTTCGTTTCTTGGTAATGATTCTAATGTTCATGAGAATATGATGCTGCCTAAATTGGATACATTTGTTTTGCTTACAAATGAAGGGCCTAGCTTGGAGAAGGATGAACATTGGAGCAAGAACAAGCATGGAGATGATGCCCATGCGCAAGGGGAACAAGAACGGAGTTACAAGTGATGATTTCAGGACTTTGAAGCCACCATAATGGGTGCATGAAGCCTTGGACGAAATATACAAGATGCCACTTCATAAATTTCATCCCGAGGCTATTATAGGTGCTGCGTCACGTTTTTATTGGGCCAGGCCCATGTAATTTCGAAATACATAAGTATAGGCTATTTTTAGAGTCCGTATGTGTGGGGAAACAAGAGATAGGGTTGATTTCGGACCCCTCCACCAAGGGCCACGAAATTCCCCCCTCTCTTCCTCCATATATACAGCCCTTAGGGCACCGTTTAGACGGTGGGTCTTGTTTAGATTAAAAGTTCGCCATAGCTGCAACTTTGCGTACTTCGTTTGTGTTCAACGACCAGACAAAGGCGTCACAGAACCCCACCTTGATCAATAAAGCTTTCATCTTATATTCGCAATATCCAGATTGCAATCTTAGTTTCTTTCTTGTTCTTCGTTTGCTCGCAGGAAACAGACCCTCGTGGTCAGGTTGATCGTGCTCCGGCGTGGTCAATAACCTCTCGGAGTTGGTTTAGCGATTGCTAAGGCACGACGTCCTCGCACGTTCACAGTCGAATCATCAAAGTCGACTTCCACCAAAGCGATATCCATCATCTCATCGAAAGACGGGACACCTTTGCCTCTATCAAGTGGTATCAGAGCTCCAGGTTGCTCGGTGAGATTTTACAGTTTTTCGTAGTTTAGATCGAGTCTGTTCTTCATACCTATAGTCCACGAAAAAGCCAAAAAAAAATAGGGTTAGTTCATCCCATCCGAACCAGTCTGAGCCTTTGCATAATCTTTTCTTATTTGCTTTGTTGAATTTGCGGTTGCATCGTCGTGTCAAGTTGCTGGTCTTAGCGTCTAGTCTTTTAGAGTTTCGAGTTCTGTTCACAGGTTGTCACGTCGCCGCTGCCATATACCACCACCACATATTCACCGCCAATCCGGATCCATATACGCCACCACATATCCGCCGCCATCACGCCCATCCGAGTCCACCTGCAACATATATCCGCCACCAGTCCGAGTTCCACCAGATTCATCTCCGCCACCAGTCCGAGTTCCACCAGTTTCATCTCCGCCACCAGTCCTAGTCCGAGTCCAGTAATCGTTGCATTGTTCTCGATTTCCAGATCACGCGATACTCCGAGTCGTGACAGCGGAGGACTCCCCAACTTCTGTGCTACCCGCAGTAGAGAAATAGTTCCAAACTCGTCAAAATTCTGGCTAGGCAGTTTCTAGACCATTTGTAGACTTTTTCGAAAAAAAATTGTTGCGGAGCAAAAAAAAAGTGAAAAAAAAATTCAGAGTGTGCTCCTCCCTTGTTTACGTGCCGCGCCGTGATTTTGTTGGTGTTCTAGGCTCGCGTCTCTAGCACAGTCTAGCCTAGGACCAGCACAGTACCGTCGTTGAGCATTTATTCAACTTTGCATCTCTGAATTGATTATTGCTGACCCTTTTTGCTACCATATTATAAGCCTTCCCAGCTCCACATACATCTACGTCGTGCGTTTGACTCTCCCTGGTAATCGCTCTATCCAAGCTTTGAGAGTTTTGACTACAACGGTTGCCGATCACCGCCTGTTGCTGGGTAAGAACTGGTAAGAATTTGAGTTTTGCTTGACGGATTTGTGACACCCACCACCACCACTTGTTCGTAGTCTGTAGGATCATATTCTTGTGTGTTTCTATTGCTGCTAACCATGCCAGGATCACAAGCCGACAAGATTGACTGGGAGAATTTATCGAACAAGGAGCTTCATGATAAGTTTCAGCAAATGATGACCGAACAGGTGCAAGATGTGCTGAACAATTTTGAAGAGGCCATGGAGAAGATCACTGGCCTTGAGAAGACGTTCGAAACAAAGCTCGATAACAAGTTTAATGAATTGCTCGCGCGTCTTCCACCACCACCACCCGCTGCACCTAACGCACCTCTCCAACAACAACAACAACGACTACCTCCACGTCGCGAAACAGACCTCCGCCGAGCAAGCCGTGTTCCTCTTGCGTTTGGCCAAACTGTTGGTGCTGCTGTTGATACTTCTGTGGCTCCTGCTGCTGATGCGGAGGAGGATGATTATGTGGGAGATTATGAGGATGAGGTTGATCAAAATCAGCACTACGTGCAGCCACCTGTACCACCACCAGCAGGTCGACCTCAGGTATATATTCGTAATGGTAGGCCTGCACCACCACCTCAGGTACGAGATGATGTCCATATTCCTAAACTGAAATTGAATATTCCACCATTTGAGGGTAGATATGTTCCTGATATATATCTTACTTGGGAGTTAGAAACTGAACAATGATTTACATGTTTACAATATCCTGAGGAGAGACGAGTTGCTGCTGCTGTTTGTGCTTTCACTAGTTTTGCATGTGTATGGTGGTCTGAACATTGTAGATTATATCCTATTCCAACTACTTGGGCTGCTTTGAAAACTGCTATGCGTACGCGTTGGGTTCCACCATATTATCAACGTGAATTGCTTCAAAAATTGCAGCGTTTAAGACAAGGGAAAAATTCTGTAGAAGAGTATTATCAGGAATTACAAACTGGCATGATTAGATGTGGTATTGTTGAGGAGAATGAAGCTATGCTTGCACGTTTTCTGGGTGGATAAATAGAGAGATTCAGACCATTCTAGACTATAAGGAGTATACTAATATCACTCGTTTATTCCATCTTGCTTGTAAAGCTGAACGTGAAGTGCAGGATCGACAAGCATTAGGGCGAACTAACTTTTCTGCAGGCCGACCTTCATCATGGACACCACGTGCATCTTCTACTTCAACTGCACCAGCACCTCCATCAGGTGCCACCTCCAGCCGTGATACAAGAAAACAGGCACAACCACCATTATCTGCCAAGAGCACACCTGCGGGGCCTGCACAGCGTTCTTCTTCTTCCATGGCATCAACAGGGCACACAAGTGATATTATTTGTCGTCGTTGTAAGGGAGGAGGTCATTATGCAAGAGAATGCAAATCTCCACGTGTGATGATTGCTACCGCGGATGGTGGATATGAGTCCGCTAGTGACTATGATGAGGTGACTTTGGCTCTTATTAGACGTGAAGAACATGGTGGAGATGATTCTGATCATGAGACGCAATACATGGCTCCTGAAGACGCTGACAGGTATGAATGTTTAGTTGCTCAACGTGTTTTGAGTGTGCAGATCACACAAGCTGAGCAAAATCAGAGGCACAATTTGTTCCATACCAAGGGAGTTGTGAAGGAACGTTCTGTGCGCGTCATCATAGACGGAGGGAGCTGCAACAACTTGGCTAGCATGGAGATGGTGGAGAAGCTTTCTCTCACCACAAGACCACATCCACATCCTTACTACATCCAATGGTTCAACAACAGCAGCAAGGTTAAGGTAACACGTACTGTTCGTGTGCATTTTAGTATCTCTACATATGCTGATTATGTTGATTGTGATGTGGTACCTATGCAAGCATGCTCCTTATTACTTGGTAGACCATGGCAATTTGATAAGAATTATGTACACCATGGTAGAAACAATCACTATACTCTTGTTCATAAGGATAAAAATATTACTTTACTTCCTATGACTCCTGATTCCATTTTGAAAGATGATATTAATAGAGCTAATAAAGCAAAACAGGAGACGAATAAGAGTGAAAATCAGATTGTGGCAAAAGAATTTGAGCAACAAATGAAGCCTAATAATAAACCATCTAGTGTTGCTTCTGAAATTAAATTGAAAAGTGCATGTTTATTTGCCACCAAATCTGATATTGATGAGCTAGATTTCAGCAAATCTGTTTGCTATGCTTTTATGTGCAAAGAGGCATTATTTTCATTCGAGGACGTGCCTTCCTCTTTGCCTCCTGCTGTCACTAACATTTTGCAGGAGTTCGCTGACGTCTTTCCACAAGACGTGCCACTGGGATTACCGCCTATTCGAGGGATTGAGCATCAGATTGACTTAATTCCCGGTGCTTCACTGCCAAACCGTGCACCATACCGTACCAATCCAGAGGAGACGAAGGAGATTATGCGTCAAGTACAAGAGCTTCTCGACAAAGGTTATATACGCGAATCCCTTAGTCCTTGTGTTGTTCCTATTATTCTAGTGCCGAAAAAGGATGGTACATCACGTATGTGTGTTGATTGTAGAGGCATTAATAATATTACTATTCGTTATCATCATCCTATTCCTAGGCTAGATGATATGCTTGATGAATTGAGTGGCTCTACAATATTCTCCAAAGTTGATTTGCGTAGTGGATACCATCAAATTCGTATGAAATTGGGAGATGAATGGAAAACAGCATTCAAAAACTACGTTTGGATTATATGAGTGGTTAGTCATGCCTTTTGGGTTAACTAATGCACCTAGTACTTTCATGAGATTAATGAACGAAGTTTTACGTGCTTTCATTGGACGATTGTGGTAGTTTACTTTGATGACATATTGATTTATAGCAGATCTTTGGAAGAACATTTGGAACATTTACGTGCTGTTTTTATTGCTCTACGTGATGCACGTTTGTTTGGTAACCTTGGGAAGTGCACCTTTTGCACCGACCGAGTATATTTTCTTGGCTATGTTGTTACTCCACAGGGAATTGAAGTTGATAAAGCCACGATTGAAGCTATTGAGAGTTGGCCGCAACCCAAAACTGATAGAGGCTAAGGTGTCCCGTCTTTCGATGAGATGATGGATATCGCTTTGGTGGAAGTCGACTTTGACGATCCGACTACGAACGTGCGAGGACGTCGCGCCTTAGCAATCGCTAAACCAACTCCGAGAGGTTATTGACCACGCCGGAGCACGATCAACCTGACCACGAGGGTCTGTTTCCTGCGAGCAAACGAAGAACAAGCAAGAAACTGAGATTGCAATCTGGATATTGCGAATATAAGATGAAAGCTTTATTGATCAAGGTGGGGTTCTGTGACGCCTTTGTCTGGTCGTTGAACACAAACGAAGTACGCGAAGTTGCAGCTATGGCGAACTTTTAATCTAAACAAAACCCAAAGTCTAAACGATGCCCTAAGGGCTGTATATATGGAGGAAGAGGGGGGAATTTCGTGGCCCTTGGTGGAGGGGTCCGAAATCAACCCTATCTCTTGTTTCCCCACACATACGGACTCTAAAAATAGCCTATACTTATGTATTTCGAAATTACATTGGGCCTGGCCCAATAATAAGGTGACGCAGCACCTAAAATAGCCTCGGGACGAAATTTATGAAGTGGCATCTTGTATATTTCGTCCAAGGCTTCATGCACCCATTATGGTGGCTTCAAAGTCCGGAAATCATCACTTGTAACTCCGTTCTTGTTCCCCTTGCGCATGCCATCATCTCCATGCTTGTTCTTGCTCCAATGTTCATCCTTCTCCAAGCTAGGCCCTTCATTTGTAAGCAAAACAAATGTATCCAATTTAGGCAGCATCATATTCTCATGTACATTAGAATCATTACCAAGAAACGAAAGTACCTGGTAATTTAGTTGGCGTGCACGAGCTCTAGTAATAGGTCCAGTATGTATAGCAGCAGGGGCTGTGGGTGTAACAATTGTATTGATGTCCTCATCAAAAACGGTCACACAAGTGAGGAGTTTTCTTGGCCTTACTGGATTCTAAAGGCGTTTTTTTGAGAGATTTTCAGCACCATTGCTGCACCTCTCAATGAGCTTACAGAAGAAAGATGTGCCTTTTCTTTGGGGGTACCGCACAGGAAGAAGCCTTCTCGGTATTGAAAGATAAGTTGACACATGCTCCTTTACTCCAACTTCCTGATTTTAATAAGACTTTTGAGCTTGAATGTGATGCTAGTGGAATTGGATTAGGCGGGTGTGTTATTACAAAGATGGCAAACCTGTTGCATACTTTTTCTGAAAAATTGAGTGGGCCTAGTCAGAATTATTCTACTTATGATAAGAATTATATGCTCTTGTTTGGACTTTAGAAACATGGCAACATTATTTATGGCCCAAAGAATTTGTCATACATTCTGATCATGAATCTTTTGAAACATATTAAAAGTCAAGCTAAACTGAATCGTAGACATGCTAAATGGGTTGAATTCATTGAGACTTTTCCTTATGTCATTAAACACAAGAAGGGAAAAGAAAATGTTATTGCTGATGCATTGTCTCGCCCGCTATACTATGCTTTCACAACTTGACTTCAAAATATTTGGTTTGGAGACCATCAAAGATCAATATGTGCATGATGCTGATTTTTTAAAGATGTAATGCAGATTGTAAAGAAGGAAGAATGTGGAACAAGTTTGTCGTTAACAATGGATTTGTGTTTCGTGCTAACAAGCTATGCATTCCAGCTAGCTCCGTTCGTCTTTTGTTGTTGCAGGAGGCGCATGGAGGAGGATTAATGGGACACTTTGGCGTGAAGAAGACGGAGGACGTACTTTGCTACGACATTTCTTTTGTCCAAAGATGAGACGGGATGTTGAGCGTTTATTGCTCGATGCACTACATGTCAAAAAGCTAAGTCACGACTCAATCCTCATGGTTTATATATGCCTTTGCCTGTACCTAGTGTTCCTTGGGAGGATATATCTATGGACTTTGTTTTAGGTTTACCTCGAACAAAGAAGGTGAGGGATAGCATATTTGTTGTCGTGGATAGATTCTCGAAAATGGCACACTTTATACCATGTCATAAAAGCGATGATGCTGTAATGTTGCTGATTTGTTCTTTCGTGAAATTATTCGCTTGCATGGTGTGCCAAATACTATTGTTTCAGATCATGATACTAAATTTCTTAGCCACTTTTGGGAGATGTTTATGGGCTAAGTTGGGGACTAAACTGCTTTTTAGTACTACTTGTCACCCCCAAACTGATGGCCAAACTGAAGTAGTCAATAGAACATTGTCTACTATGCTGAGGGCTGTTTTGAAGAGTAATAAGAAAATGTGGGAGGAATGCTTGCCTCATATTGAATTTGCTTATAATCGTTCATTGCATTCTACTACTAAGATGTGCCCTTTTGAAGTTGTGTATGGTTTCCTACCCTCGTGCACCTGTTGATTTGTTGCCTCTTCCATCTTCGGAGAAGGTTAATTTTGATGCTAAACAACGGTGTTGAATTGATTTTAAAAATGCATGAGTTAACTAAGGAAAACATTGAGCGTATGAATGCTAAATATAAACTTGCTGGAGATAAGGGTAGAAAACATGTTGTCTTTGCACCTGGAGATCTTGTTTGGTTACATTTGCGTAAGGATAGATTTCCTGATTTGCGCAAATCGAAGCTAATGCCACGTGCTGATGGTCCCTTTAAGGTGTTACGAGAAAATAAATGATAATGCATATAAACTTGAGCTGCCTGCAGATTTTGGGGTTAGTCCCACTTATTAACATTGCAGATTGAAGCCTTATTTGGGTGAGGAAGATGAGTTTCCGTCGAGGACGACTGCATTTCAAGAAGGGGAGGATGATGAGGACATCAATACCATTGTTACACCCACAGCCCCTACTGCTACATATACGAGACCAATTACTAGAGCTCGCGCACGCCAATTAAATTATCAGGTACTTTCGTTTCTTGGTAATGATTCTAATGTTCATGAGAATATGATGCTGCCTAAATTGGATACATTTGTTTTGCTTACAAAATAAGGGCCTAGCTTGGAGAAGGATGAACATTGGAGCAAGAACAAGCATGGAGATGATGCCATGCGCAAGGGGAACAAGAACGGAGTTACAAGTGATGATTTCAGGACTTTGAAGCCACCATAATGGGTGCATGAAGCCTTGGACGAAATATACAAGATGCCACTCATAAATTTCGTCCCGAGGCTATTATAGGTGCCGCATCACCTTTTTATTGGGCCAGGCCCATGTAATTTCGAAATACATAAGTATAGGCTATTTTTAGAGTCCGTATGTGTGGGGAAACAAGAGATAGGGTTGATTTCGGACCCCTCCACCAAGGGCCATGAAATTCCCCCTCTCTTCCTCCATATATACAGCCCTTAGGGCACCGTTTAGACGGTGGGTCTTTTATAGATTAAAAGTTCGCCATAGCTGCAACTTCGCGTACTTCGTTTGTGTTCAACGACAAGACAAAGGCGTCACAGAACCCCACCTTGATCAATAAAGCTTTCATCTTATATTCGCAATATCTAGATTGCAATCTTAGTTTCTTGCTTGTTCTTTTGTTTGCTCGCAGGAAACAGACCCTCGTGGTCAGGTTGATCGTGCTCCAGCGTGGTCAATAACCTCTCGGAGTTGGTTAGCGATTGCTAAGGCGCGACGTCCTCGCACGTTCGTAGTCGGATCGTCAAAGTCGACTTCCACCAAAGTGATATCCATCATCTCTTCGAAAGACGGGACACCTTTGCCTCTATCAGCAAAACCACCACCGCTTTCCGCTACCACCATTTGACATTTGTCATTGGAGATTTTGAGTTCGCGGTTTTTTCCGTTTCCTAAGTTGTTTCGGCTACTTAGGACGAGTCTCCATCATCTTGGTATCTACATCAAGAACACCGCCACTCATAATCGCAAAGGACGGTAACCTCGACGACACCATTGTATATCCCTTGCGATTGCATTGTTAACCCCTAGCCCATTTTGCGTTACTTGCCTATCAAGACTAGCCATTTGAGTATTGCCGGCAACGTTACTTGTGCACATTAGTGATCATACTTCCCATAGCATACATACCATATCATCGTGGTGCATTTATTGGTATCATATCTTGTGTCACAAGTTTGTTCCCGCATATACGCAATTGCTATCTTGGTTTGTACATTGTGCAAAAGTGGCCATACAAAAAAAAGAGAATAAGGCTTTTAAGCAAAGAAAAAGAGTGAGCAAAGAGCTTGTAAGCAATAGCCATAGATCACAATATATCATATGTTATCATACTCGATCATCTTGGATCATCTTGTGAGAAACACCGGGAACCATACATACATAGCATACTTGGGATAGAAAGTTTATCCATTTTGCATATCATAGGTTGTGCACAAGTTTCGTATCCGCCTATTGAGCAATCGTGCTAGCGTCTCTCTTGAGTTGTGCAACACGAGCGTTTTCCGTGGATTCCACATTTTGTGCTCATTCCTTGGTTGCACGACCCCATTTATCTATCCGTGTGTGCGTTTCCGTGTGCCATTCTTTGCTATTGGTCTACTTGTTTCACTTGCGAATTTGTGAATCTCTTTCAACATTATTGACTCTTGCTACATTTTGCATCATATTTTTGTGCCACTATCCTCACCGAGCTCTACCATAAGCTTTACTTGATAGGTGTGAGTGAACAAGTCCGGTACCGATTCCACTATTCTTTCATTTCACATTGAGTGAAACGGATACATCCTCAACTTTGGGAAAAGGTAACTTGGTATTGTTTATCTCATTTCCTACTCACCTCTACTCGAGTCTTGTGATGGATAGGCAAGGCATTTCACCTTCGGTCTACAACAACAACGACGAGTGCGATGCACGAACAACAACTCCGACGCCAAGATGCAAGCTAAAATGGAGGAGATCCAAAGCCCTCATCAAGTACTACAAGCGATCTTCCTCATCTTCAAGAAGACGCTCAAGAGCACATGCTTCCGAGCTACCATCTCCGGCAAGATCACATCGGCATTGACACCATCACCAACAAGAACGTGAAGGTCAAGAGCTCTACATCAACAACCGCTCAATGACTTCACCATCTCCCTTGGCATCTTCGCCAAGCGACTTCAAGGCATCTTCGCCTACGGACATACGACATCTTCGCCAACAAGCACCCCAAGACTACGCCTCAAGAGAAGCTCCCCCAAGCTCAAGACCGCGACTTCCACGAGCTACTACGACCTCGACATCGACCATGCGATTCCTTTCTATGGGACTCAAGAACCCGAGGAGTACCTCGAGTGGGAGCGTTTGATGGACGACTACCTCAAGCTACATCAAGTTCCTCCCGAAGATCAAGAGAAGTGCGCCACAAGAAACTTCCACGACAACGCCTTGACATGGTGGCTTCACACACCTTCGGAGTACTACGACATGAGTTGGCCCAAGACGAAGAGAGCTTTGCGGCGAGAGTTTGTGCCTCCAACCTACACGGAACAACTTCCACGCCAATTGGAGAACACCACCCAAGGATCCAGTCCATTGACAAGTACTTCAAGGAGATGAAGATTGCATTGCGATGAGCCGGGCGTGGACGACCCCATGTCAATGAAGTTCCACTTCATGATGGGATTGCACAACGACATCTCCAAGACCATCTTCCTCGAGAACTACAAGTCCATCGACGACTACATACTATTGGTGCTCTCAAGGCGGAACAAGAACTCATGAAGGCCAAGGCTTCTCCACCCCAAGCACACTTCGCGGCGACCAAGCTCTACGACAAGCATGAGGCTAGTACCACCACGATGTCCAAGCCCGACGAGCTCCAAGACGATGCTCCCAAGTCCGACTTCACCGCCATCCCTCTTTGTGGCATTGATGGTGCCGAGTCTACTTCGACTCTTTTTCAAGACGGTGCGGCGACAAGTACGACTACGGAGACACTCAAGGACCAACCTTTGGAGGCGAGCGACAAGGTGGCGAGCTAGGATGATGCTTCCATCTTAGGAGGCGAGAGTGATGATGTGCCATCTTCGGCCTTCATCAACGGCGACGGTGACGAGATGATCGAGCATGTGATTTTCCCTTCGGTCATGGAGAATAGTGATGATGTGCCATCTTCGGCCTTCATCCACGGCGACGACAATGAGATGGTTGAGCATGGGATCTTCCCTTCGACCACGGCGACGTATGATGACTTGAGTGACTTTTGCCACCATATTGAGAGTGACAGTGACTTCACCACTAGCCCCATATATGACGAGTTGCCCCACTTTCCATGTGAGGAGATCCACAACCCCCACCACTTTTGTGAGATGAGTGACTCCCAACATATTGTGACTTTGAGTGCACCTACTTTGAGGGAGTGAGTGAACCACCACATAGAGAGAGTGAGATAGTTGATAGGTCTCGTGAGGCCATTTGCATTTCTAACAACTTGACCTCTACCTCTATTGTGTCTTCTCGTTTGGTGCTAGGTCCTATTTATGATGATGCGCCGATCCTCGACGACTTTGTCCTCCCTTTGGAGAAGATGATGTCCATGGTGGAATATGATGTGCCCCCCACATGGTTCCATCAAGATGAAGATGACCACCATTTGGTCTTTCCCACCTCACCTACACCACTTGAGTGGAATGACAAAGGTAACATAGGTGACGGTGATGATCTAGTCCCACTAATGGACATCTTGACATTGATTGCTTGCATGATGTTGATCCACCTATTGCCATGCTTCATGCTAGTATGATTTCCCCATGCGATGATTTTCCCATTTATGATGAGTATGATGATCCTCTTTTGGAGTCTATTAGTTGTGATGCTATGTTACATAGGATTTCTTGTGACAATTCTTTAGGTCACCTCATGTTTGATAATCCGCTTGACTTGTCATATGCTATGCATGAGATCCACCATATGTCTTATTTGCAATCTCTTCATAGTGACTATGCATATGCCATTAAAATAAACCCAATTGCACATATCGCATAGATGACAAGCCCATGGTTATTGGCATTTGTTTTTCTTGTGATGATATTGATATGCTCCCTTTGCATCATTTATCTCATATGCCATGCCAATACCCACCTAGCTTCGGATATGCATTGTTTTAGATGTTGTCCATTATCTCCATGTGATGTTTCCGATATTGCTCATGAGGAGACCCCCCATAGTTTCCTCATGCATTTTAGGAGATTTTGATCCATCCCATTCATTGCATGATCCCGATACTTGTGTGCACCATACGCTCCCCATGAATAAACATGCTATTGATATGCCATATACTTGCATTCTCAATTTGTGTCCTCATCGTGTCATACATAATAACTATTCTTTCATGATGGATGACATGTTCATATACTATGCATCAAATTACTTTGAGCAATGCTTATCTTGTGCTAACTCACACGTGCACACACACATCATGATGGATGATGTGTACATTTACCACGTGCACAATTTCTTTGGTTCGTGTCTCTTTTGTGTAGGTACCCATGAATACTTGTCAACCTCGCAATCCCATGAGTTGACAAAACGAGCTCTAGAGAGCAAGGATGATTTGGGATCCCATGGATTGTCTTTCCCCACCGCTCTCTTCGCGCAAATACTTCGCGCATTCATTCTACATGGCCCTCACTTGGCTATGGGTTATTGTTCATTACATATCATATGCCCATCTTGCCATGTTCACTTTGCATGATATGCCTTTGACATGCATTTGTGACCCATGCTTTGCATTACACATGATGATTGATTCTAGTACTTGTATGTGTATTTCCAAGCTTGGTGGAGATATTGCTTGTTCTTGCCATGCTCCTTTTGTGCACCATTCCTATGATGATACTTTCATCTTGCTTTGTGTTCGTGCTTGCGATATGTCATGTGAATTCCCTATGCCTATTATTTGCTCACATGACATGATTGCCATGATTTACTCTAGTGTGTTGCATCTTCGCTCCACTAGTTTGCATGACTTGATTACTATGCTTGCTTATGTTGCATCACCATTTCATGCGGCTGATGACAACCATCTATATGCTTTGCACATGATTCATATTGCTTCTTGTCATATATCTCCATGTGTTTCCTCTCTCATGCTAGATGATTTGCCATGTATTGAGTGCAACAATGATTCTCTTCTTGCTCATGAGATTGCCCCCATAGCATTCTCGCATATATTTGGAGATTTTGACATAATTCTTGTGAAGCATGCTTGTCTTACTTCTTTGCATCATATACCTAGTGCCATGAATATCGCCATTGTTGCATCATATTATTCATGCACTTGTGCTTCTAATGGTTATGTGCAAAAGATGAGAACCATCATGATGGATGATGTGTTTGTCTACCATGCGCATACTTTCTTTGTTTTGTTTTGTGCATGTTTAGGATACTTGGACTTTGTGTCGACTTCCACTTCACGTGAGTTGACCATTCGAGCTCTTGAGAGCGAGCCTCATGCATTCTACCACGATTCGCTTCTACACCATATTTGCTTCCACTTCGGCATTATGAAGAATGCACAAGGACACACTTTCAAGGTGACATCCTTCTTGAGTTTGGATATTGTGGATCATACTTCATGTGTTGCTTGCACCATTTGCACGCATCTTCGAGATATTACTTTCAACCATGATTGCCACATTCCCATGCTTCATGATATATATACCTTGTGTGTTGCATCCAATTCTTGGTCTACTTGCTACTATCTTGTGATTGGTTGCACCAATATCATTTCTTCACATATGACATGTCCCTTTGCTTGTCACATGCTTGACTTGATTGCCTCACACATGATGAACAATTGCTCTTTCTATTGTCTTGAGTGCCACACTATATTCACTACACCCTATGCACATTATGTTTGGATTGTCTTGCACTTGACCCATGTGTTTAGACATCTTATCTTATTTGGTGTTGTGAATGATTCCTATGCCTACCATAGACCTTTCATTGAGCAATATGTGAATACTTGCTATGTCCTTGAGGTAGATGCTTATGCTCTTATCATACATATTTGCATCTCTACCACACATTTGCATACTTGTCCCCATGATATTTTTGCTTGTGCTCGATTCATATGCATACATGCTGATGAGGACATCAATACCATTGTTACACCCACAGCCCCTGCTGCTATACATACTGGACCAATTACTAGAGCTCGCGCACGCCAACTAAATTACCAGGTACTTTCGTTTCTTGGTAATGATTCTAATGTTCATGAGAATATGATGCTGCCTAAATTGGATACATTTGTTTTGCTTACAAATGAAGGGCCTAGCTTGGAGAAGGATGAACATTGGAGCAAGAACAAGCATGGAGATGATGGCATGCGCAAGGGGAACAAGAACAGAGGTACAAGTCATGATTTCAGGTCTTTGAAGCCTCCATAACGAGTGCATGAAGCCTTGGACGAAATATACAAGATGTCACTTCATAAATTTCGTCCAGAGGCTATTATAGGTGTTGGGTCACCTTTTTATTGGGCCAGGCCCATGTAATTTCGAAATACATAAGTATAGGCTATTTTTAGAGTCCGTATGTGTGGGGAAACAAGAGATAGGGTTGATTTCGGACCCCTCCACCAAGGGCCACGAAATTCCCCCTCTCTTCCTCCATATATACAGCCCTTAGGGCACCGTTTAGACTTTGGGTTTTGTTTAGATTAAAAGTTCGCCATAGCTGCAACTTCGCGTACTTCGTTTGTGTTCAACGACCAGACAAAGGTGTCACAGAACCCCACCTTGATCAATAAAGCTTTCATCTTATATTCGCAATATCCAGATTGCAATCTTAGTTTCTTGCTTGTTCTTTGTTTGCTCGCAGGAAACAGACCCTCGTGGTCAGGTTGATCGTGCTCCAGCGTGGTCAATAACCTCTCGGAGTTGGTTTAGCGATTGCTAAGGCACGACGTCCTCGCACGTTCGTAGTCGGATCGTCAAAGTCGACTTCCACCAAAGCGATATCCATCATCTCATCGAAAGACGGGACACCTTGGCCTCTATCAAGTGGTATCAGATTTCCAGGTTGCTCGGTGAGATTTTACAGTTTTTCGTAGTTTAGATCGAGTCTATTCTTCATACCTACAGTCCATGAAAAAGCCACAAAAAAAATTAGGGTTAGTTCATCATATCCGAACCAATCTGAGCCTTTGCATAATCTTTTTAGGGTTTTGCTTTGTTGAATTTGTGGTTGCATCATCGTGTCTAGTTGCTGGTCTTAGAGTCTAGTCTTTTAGAGTTTCGAGTTCTGGTCATAAGTTGTCACGCCGCCGCTGCACCATCATCATCGCCCCTGCCATCTACCACCGCCGCTTATCCGCCACCGCTTCGAATCCGTATCCATATACCACCACCGCTGTCATATATCACCACCGCTGCCATCTACTACCATATATCCACCACCAATCTGAGTTCTTGTCATATTAGGTTTGTTTTCGAGATCCATCTAGATTCCGATTCGTGTTTCCTTGCCGGAGTAGGTTTCGGAAAAAAAAGAGTCCGGAAACCACCCTCCGTTTAGGCCCAAAATTTTTCGAAAACGCATTTTTCGAAAAAAATTCTGGCTATCCTATTTTTAGGTGTTTCTAAGCGTATTGAGACAGTCGCCGTTATAGAAAGTTTTTTTGACCCGTTTCCAGTTTTTGGGTCCGGGCAGTCGAAAAAAAAAATTCAACAAAAATTTCGTGCCCATCCTATCAGTTTGACCTGGGAAGAGTTTTGAGACACTCGCCATTATAGTGATTTTTCGCAAAAAAAAAAAGCAGCGCAAAAAAAAACAGCGCAAAAGAAAAAAAAGAGCGAAAAAAAAATTCCAGAGTGTGCTTTTCCCTTGTTTACGTGCCGCACCGTGATTTTATTGGTGTTCTAGGCTCGCGTCTCTAGCACAGTCTAGCCTAGGACCAGCACCGTACCGTCGTTGAGCGTTTATTCAACTTTGCATCTCTGAATTGATTATTGCTGACCCTTTTTGCTACCATATTATGAGCCTTCCCAGCTCCACATACATCTACGTCGTGCGTTTGACTCTCCCTGGTAATTGCTCTATCCAAGATTTGAGAGTTTTTGACTACAATGGTTGCCGATCACCGCCTGCTGCTAGGTAAGAACTGGTAAGAATTTGAGATTTGCTTGACGGATTTGTGACACCCACCACCACCTCTTGTTAGTAGTCTGTAGGATCATATTCTTGTGTGTTTCTATTGCTGCTAACCATGCCAGGATCACAAGCCGACGAGACTGACTGGAGAACTTGACGAACAAGGAACTTCATGATACGTTTCAGCAAATGATGAGTGTACAGGTGCAAGATGTGATAAACAGATTTGAAGAGGCCATGGAGAAGATAGATGGCATGGAGAAGACGTTTGAAACAAAGCTCGATAACAAGTTTGCTGAATTGCTTTCGTGTTTTCCACCACCACCACCGGCTGCTCCTGCCGCACCTCTGCAACAACAGCAACAACACCGACTACCTCCACGTCGGGAAATAGCCCTCCGCCGAGCGAGCCGTGTCCCTCTTCAGTCGGGCCAAACTGCTGGTGCTGCTGTTGATACTTCTGTGGCTCCTGCTGCTGATGCGGAGGAGGATGATTATGTGGGAGATTACGAGGATGAGGTTGCTCAAAATCAGAACTACGTGCAACCACCTGCACCACAACCACCAGGTCGTCCACATGCAAATAATCACAATGGTAGGGCTTTCCCTCAGGTATGAGATCATGACCATCTTCCTAAACTGAAATTGAATATTCCACCTTTCGAGGGTAGATATGTTCCTGATATATATCTTACTTGGGAGTTAGAAACTGAACAACGATTTACATGTTTACAATATCCCGAGGAGAGACGGGTTGCCACTGCTGTTTGTGCTTTCACTAGTTTTGCATGTGTATGGTGGTCTGAACATTGTAGATTATATCCTATTCCAACTACTTGGGCTGCTTTGAAAACGGCTATGCGTACTCGTTGGGTTCCACCATATTATCAACGTGAATTGCTTCAGAGATTACAGCGCTTAAGACAAGGAAAAAATTCTGTAGAAGAATATTATCAGGAATTACAAACTGGCATGATTAGATGTGGTATTGTTGAGGACAATGAAGCTATGCTTGCACGTTTTCTGGGTGGATTAAATAGAGAGATTCATACCATTCTAGACTATAAGGAGTATACTAATATCACTCGTTTATTCCATCTTGCTTGTAAAGCTGAACGTGAAGTGCAGGATCGACAAGCATTGGCGAGAACTAACTTTTCTGCAGGTCGACCTTCATCATGGACACCGCGTGCATCTTCTACTTCAACTGCACCAGCACCTCAATCACGTGCCTCCTTCAGCCGTGATACAAGAAAACAGGCACAACAACCATTATCTGCCAAGAGCGCACCTGCCGGGCCTGCACAGAGTTCTTCTTCTTCCATGGCATCAACAGGGCACACAAGTGATATTATTTGTCGTCGTTGTAAGGGAGGAGGTCATTATGCGAGAGAATGCAAATCTAAGCGTGTGATGATTGTTACCGAGGATGGTGGATATGAGTCCGCTAGTGACTATGATGAGGAGACTTTGGCTCTTATTACAGGTGAAGAATATGGTGGAGATGATTCTGATCATGAGACGCAATACATGGCTCCTGAAGACGCTGACAGGTATGAATGTTTAGTTGCTCAACGTGTTTTGAGTGTGCAGATCACACAAGCTGAGCAAAATCAGAGGCACAATTTGTTCCATACCAAGGGAGTTGTGAAAGAACATTCTGTGCACGTCATCATAGATGGAGGGAGCTGCAACAACTTTGCTAGCATGGAGATGGTGGAGAAGCTTTCTCTCACCACAAGACCACATCCACATCCTTAATACATCCAATGGTTCAACAACAGCGGCAAGGTTAAGGTAACACGTACTGTTCGTGTGCATTTTAGTATATCTACATATGCTGATTATGTTGATTGTGATGTGGTACCTATGCAAGCATGTTCCTTATTACTTGGTAGACCATGGCAATTTGATAAAAATTCTATACACCATGGTAGAAACAATCAGTATACTCTTGTTCATAAGGATAAAAATATTACTTTGCTTCCTATGACTCCTGATTCTATTTGAAAGATGATATTTATAGAGCTAATAAAGCAAAACAGGAGACGAATAAGAGTGAAAATCAGATTGTGGCAAAAGAATTTGAGCAACAAATGAAGCCTAATAATAAACCATCTAGTGTTGCTTCTGAAATTAAATTGAAAAGTGCATGTTTATTTGCCACCAAATCTGATATTGATGAGCTAGATTTCAGCAAATCTGTTTGCTATGCTTTTGTGTGCAAAGAGGCATTATTTTCATTCGAGGACGTGCCTTCCTCTTTGCCTCCTGCTGTCACTAACATTTTGCAGGAGTTCGCTGACGTCTTTCCACAAGACGTGCCACCAGGATTACCGCCTATTCGAGGGATTGAGCATCAGATCGACTTAATTCCCGGTGCTTCACTGCCAAACCGTGCACCATACCGTACCAATCCAGAGGAGACGAAGGAGATTATGCGTCAAGTACAAGAGCTTCTCGACAAAGGTTATATACGCGAATCCCTTAGTCCTTGTGCTGTTCCTATTATGCTAGTGCCGAAAAAGGATGGTACATCACGTATGTGTGTTGATTGTAGAGGCATTAATAATATTACTATTCGTTATCATCATCCTATTCCTAGGCTAGATGATATGCTTGATGAATTGAGTGGCTCTACAATATTCTCCAAAGTTGATTTGCGTAGTGGATACCATCAAATTCGTATGAAATTGGGGGATGAATGGAAAACAGCATTTAAAACTAAGTTTGGATTATATGAGTGGTTAGTCATGCCTTTTGGGTTAACTAATGCGCCTAGTACTTTCATGAGACTAATGAACGAAGTTTTACGTGCTTTCATTGGACGATTTGTGGTAGTCTATTTTGATGATATACTGATTTATAGCAGATCTTTGGAAGAACATTTGGAACATTTACGTGCTGTTTTTATTGGTCTACGTGATGCACGTTTGTTTGGTAACCTTGGGAAGTGCACCTTTTGCACCGACCGAGTATCTTTTCTTGGCTATGTTGTTACTCCACAGGGAATTGAAGTTGATAAAGCCAAGATTGAAGCTATTGAGAGTTGGCCGCAGCCCAAAACGGTCACACAAGTGAGGAGTTTTCTTGGCCTCGCTGGATTCTATAGGCGTTTTGTGAGAGATTTCAGCACCATTGCTGCACCTCTCAATGAGCTTACAAAGAAAGATGTGCCTTTTCTTTGGGGTACCGCACAGGAAGAAGCCTTCTCGGTATTGAAAGATAAGTTGACACATGCTCCTTTACTCCAACTTCCTGATTTTAATAAGACTTTTGAGCTTGAATGTGATGCTAGTGGAATTGGATTAGGAGGTGTGTTATTACAAGATGGCAAAACTGTTGCATACTTTCTGAAAAATTGAGTGGGCCTAGTCTGAATTATTCTACTTATGATAAAGAATTATATGCTCTTGTTCAGACTTTAGAAACATGGCAACATTATTTATGGCCCAAAGAATTTGTTATACATTCTAATCTTGAATCTTTGAAACATATTAAAAGTCAAGCTAAACTGAACTGTAGACATGCTAAATGGGTTGAATTCATTGAGACTTTCCCTTATGTCATTAAACACAAGAAGGGAAAAGAAAATGTTATTGCTGATGCATTGTCTCGTCGCTATACTATGCTTTCACAACTTGACTTCAAAATATTTGGTTTGGAGACCATCAAAGATCAATATGTGCATGATGCTGATTTTAAAGATGTAATGCAGAATTGTAAAGAAGGAAGAATGTGGAACAAGTTTGTCGTTAACGATGGATTTGTGTTTCGTGCTAACAAGCTATGCATTCCAGCTAGCTCCGTTCGTCTTTTGTTGTTGCAGGAGGCGCATGGAGGAGGATTAATGGGACACTTTGGCGTGAAGAAGACGGAGGACGTACTTGCTACACATTTCTTTTGGCCAAAGATGAGACGGGATGTTGAGCGTTTTATTGCTCGCTGCACTACATGTCAAAAAGCTAAGTCACGACTCAATCCTCATGGTTTATATATGCCTTTGCCTGTACCTAGTGTTCCTTGGGAGGATATATCTATGGACTTTGTTTTAGGTTTACCTCGAACAAAGAAGGGGAGGGATAGCATATTTGTTGTCGTGGATAGATTCTCGAAAATGGCACACTTTATACCATGTCATAAAAGCGATGATGCTGTTAATGTTGCTGATTTGTTCTTTCGTGAAATTATTCGCTTGCATGGTGTGCCAAATACTATTGTTTCAGATCGTGATACTAAATTTCTTAGCCACTTTTGGAGATGTTTATGGGCTAAGTTGGGGACTAAACTGCTTTTTAGTACTACTTGTCACCCCCAAACTGATGGCCAAACTGAAGTAGTCAATAGAACATTGTCTACTATGCTTAGGGCTGTTTTGAAGAGTAATAAGAAAATGTGGGAGGAATGCTTGCCTCATGTTGAATTTGCTTATAATCGTTCATTGCATTCTACTACTAAGATGTGCCCTTTTGAAGTTGTGTATGGTTTCCTACCTCGTGCACCTGTTGATTTGTTGCCTCTTCCATCTTCGGAGAAGGTTAATTTTGATGCTAAACAACGTGCTGAATTGATTTTAAAAATGCATGAGTTAACTAAGGAAAACATTGAGCGTATGAATGCCAAATATAAACTTGCTGGAGATAAGGGTAGAAAACATGTTGTGTTTGCACCTGGAGATCTTGTTTGGTTACATTTGCGTAAGGATAGATTTCCAGATTTGCGCAAATCAAAGCTCATGCCACGGGCTGATGGTCCCTTTAAGGTGTTCAGAGAAAATAAATGATAATGCATATAAACTTGAGCTGCCTGCAGATTTCGGGGTTAGTCCCACTTTTAACATTGCAGATTTGAAGCCTTATTTGGGTGAGGAAGATGAGCTTCCGTCGAGGACGACTTCGTTTCAAGAAGGAGAGGATGATGAGGACATCAATACCATTGTTACACCCACAGCCCCTGCTGCTGTACATACTGGACCAATTACTAGAGCTCGCGCACGCTAACTAAATTACCAGGTACTTTCATTTCTTGGTAATGATTCTAATGTTCATGAGAATATGATGCTGCCCAAATTGGATACATTTGTTTTGCTTACAAATGAAGGGCCTAGCTTGGAGAAGGATGAACATTGGAGCAAGAACAAGCATGGAGATGATGGCATGCGCAAGGGGAACAAGAACAGAGGTACAAGTGATGATTTCAGGTCTTTGAAGCCTCCATAACGAGTGCATGAAGCCTTGGACGAAATATACAAGATGTCACTTCATAAATTTCGTCCAGAGGCTATTATAGGTGCTGCGTCACCTTTTTATTGGGCCAGGCCCATGTAATTTCGAAATCATAAGTATAGGCTATTTTTAGAGTCCGTATGTGTGGGGAAACAAGAGATAGGGTTGATTTCGGACCCCTCCACCAAGGGCCACGAAATTCCCCCTCTCTTCCTCCATATATACAGCCCTTAGGGCACCGTTTAGACTTTGGGTTTTGTTTAGATTAAAAGTTCGCCATAGCTGCAACTTCGCGTACTTCGTTTGTGTTCAACGACCAGACAAAGGCGTCACGGAACCCCACCTTGATCAATAAAGATTTCATCTTATATTCGCAATATCCAGATTGCAATCTTAGTTTCTTGCTTGTTCTTTGTTTGCTCGCAGGAAACAGACCCTCGTGGTCAGGTTGATCGTGCTCTAGCGTGGTCAATAACCTCTCGGAGTTGGTTTAGCGATTGCTAAGGCGCGACGTCCTCGCACGTTCGTAGTCGGATCGTCAAAGTCGACTTCCACCAAAGCGATATCCATCATCTCATCGAAAGACGGGACACTTCTTGCCTCTACCACATGCCATGTCATGGTCCTTTGTCACACCCTATGCTATGCTTGATGACAACACTTGTTTGGTGAATCACCTCTTGAATGCTTGGTTTTGCACTAACGCTAACCACATTTGTTTTTCCAAGTGTTTGTTCTATTTGCTCCTTTTGACGGAATCACAAGACGGTGCGACATTGGAGAGTGCCTATTTCGAGCTTCAAGATGATGAGTGCTTGGCGATCGACCGCTTCGACACGGCAACGCCATCTCTTTCCCATGGTGATTTGGTTTTCGATCCGAGGTCGGATCTTTTCCAAGGGGGAGGGGATGGTGCGGAGCATCCTACGGTCATCACCATGTCAAGAGTCCGTTTGGCAAGTGACACGTGCAACCTCTACTTCACATACACAAAAGTGAATCTTCTCCTTTACACATGCTCACTTGACCCCTTTGAGGATGGTATACTACTTGACACTTCTCCCGTGTGCATGCATATGTATTGTCGGAGCTTCACGGATGTCGAGGATGAGTGCAAGCGCCAAGGAACAACTACACCATCCGCGAGGGAAGCATGGAAGAGAAGACAGAAGAAACGAAGCTGCTACAAGTCACAACCACCGGACGACCGGTCCTTACAGGACGTCCGACGCCTGGAGGTTCAGCTTGCCGGAATAGCTACAACCGAGGGACTCTACAGCGCCCAGACGACCGCCAGATACTGGACGTCTGACAAGTCCCAGCGCCCGGACGACCGACGCGGACCGGACGTCCGGTGCCACCAGTCCAGAAGGAAAACACGGAAGTCCGAAGACTTCCGGACGTCCGGCCCGTCCCGAGCCATCGGACGTCCAACCCCCCACCGGACGTCCGGTAACTGCCAGTGTGCAGCTGTAACGCCCCGAGACCGATGTGCCAGGTGACGTGCAGTTATTCGCTGTTGTTGCTTGTCATTGCTTGCGTGTCATGCATTGCATATCATGTCATCATGCGCATTTCATTTGCATACATGTTCGTCTCATGCATCTGAGCATTTTCCCCGTTGTCCGTTTTGCAAACCGGCGTTCCGTTCTCCTCCGGTGGTCATTTCTACCTTTCTTTCGTGTGTGGGGACTAAACATTTCCAGATTGGACCGAGACTTGTCATGCGGTCTTGGTTTACTACCGGTAGACCGTCTGTCAAGTTCCGTACCATTTGGACTTCGTTTGATACTCCAACGGTTAACCGAGGGACCGAGAAGGCCTCGTGTGTGTTGCAGCCAACACCCCTCCAATTTGGCCCCAAAACCCACCTAACTCTGCTCCATCGTCTCGGTCATTCGATCACGATCGCGTGGCCGAAAACCGCACCTCATTTGGAGCTTCCTAGCTCCCTCTACCTATAAAAGAGCACCCCTCCCCGAAATTTCGGATCATTTCGCGGATGAACCCTAGATCCACTCCTCCCCGCGCCGCCGGACTTGTCCGTCCCGCCGTTGGACGTGTCCAGCGCCGCTGCCTCGTCATCCCGACCAATCAGAGGCCGACACCTCAGCCGGCCACCGCCCTCGTCCAACCCGCGCGCGCCACATGGCACCGCGCCGCCCCACTTCACCGCCGGCCCGCGGGACCCAGATCGGGCCCGCGCGAGCCCATCTCGTCGCCGCCGCCTGCCCGCGGTCTCCCACTCGTGCCACGCCGCCTCAGGAGCTGTGCCACCGCAGATCCCCATCGCCGGCCGCCGCGCCTCCCCGACGCCGGCAACCCTCGCCGGTGACCCTTGCAGTTCACTGCCGTGCGTCCTCCCTCGACTTCAAGTTCGCCGCCCACCTGCCAAAGTCCTCCACCCTGCGGCCGCCCGGATCCGGCGCTGGCCGATCGGATCTCGCCTGACGCCGCTTCTCTCCAAGTTCGCCGCCGGCCATCGTCGCCATGGGCGCCACCGTCGCCCTGCCTCGATCCGACCGGGTCACTCCGCGTCAGTCCCCGTGGACCGCGTCCTGCGCGAGGCCCAGCGCCAGCCCCTCCTCTCCGCTGGGCCGCCGTGCCAGATCCGGCCCAGCCCCGCAGCCCCAAGCCGGCCTGCCTCCTCCTCTCTGCTACCGGGCCAGGCCCAGGGTGAGCCGAGCCCAGCGCCCCCTCCTCTTTTTTTTTCTCCTCACTGTTGGCTGCCCAGTTTCGGCCCGATGCATGTTTTTTTTTCCTGTTGCGATTTTGACTATTATCCTGAGTCAGCCAGTTTTGCAGTTTAGTCCCCCTAGTTCATGCATTTAATAACTCACTAACCATGCATCGGATTAAAATGTTTTATATATGAAACTTGCTCAGAATTTTGTGTAGTTTAATAATATCCAACTTTCATCTATGTTTGAAATGTTAAAAATGCTGTTTGCATTAATTTGCTCCTATGCCATGCTAAAATGCTTTATTTCATAACTAAATAACCGTAACTCCGATTTTAATAAACTTTATATGTAAATGGGGTAGAATTTTGCCTAGTTTATCATGGTGACCTTACTTTGAATATTAAACAACTCTAAAATTGTGTTTAGGGCAGAACAGTACCAAACCTAATCTATGCTCATGAGGAGTTTCCGGAATTGTTGTTCGTTGCTTCCGGCCTCATTTAAACTTGCCTAGATAGGTAGTTTTGTTGTGCTTCACCTCTTGCCATGTTAATCAACATTTAATATTGTTGGGGTACATAAACGAGAGGGAACTAAATAATTGATGTGGTGTTTTGTCAATATGCAACTCGTTGCATATTGAGCTCCACTTAACTTGTAGTATTGTTTGTTGCACTTTGCCATGCGATGCCTCATTAAACCGGACATGCATCATACTTGTTTGTGCATCATGGCTTGTTTATGCTTGTGTGTTTACCATGTTGTTTGTCTCTTTCCGGGTTGCTTCTCTCGTTAGCTTCGGTTTCGTTCCGGAGTTGTGAGGATTCGTTCGTCTACGTCCGTTTGTCTTCTTCATGGACTCGTTCTTCTTCCTTGCGGGATTTCAGGCAAGATGATCATACCCTCGAAATCACTACTATCTTTGCTATGCTAGTTTGCTCGCTCTTTTGCCATGCCAATGCTACGATGCCTACCATTTGCTTGTCAGCCTCCCAAATTGCCATGTCAAACCTCTAACCCACCATGTCCTAGCAAACCGTTGATTGGCTATGTTACCGCTTTGCTCAGCCCCTCTTATAGCGTTGTTAGTTGCAGGTGAAGATTGAAGTTTGTTCCTTGTTGGAACATGGAGATGCCGTTCCTTGTTGGGACATTTATTTACTTGTTGGGATATCACAATATATCTTATCTAATTAATGCATCTATATACTTGGTAAAGGGTGGAAGGCTTGGCCTTATGCCTGGTGTTTTGTTCCACTCTTGCCGCCCTAGTTTCCGTCATATCGGTGTTATGTTCCCGGATTTTGCGTCCCTTACGCGGTTGGGCTATAATGGGAACCCCTTGACAGTTCGCCTTGAGTAAAACTCCTCCAGCAATGCCCAACATTGGTTTTACCATTCGCCACCTAGCCTCTTTTTTCCCTTGGGTTTCGCGGACTCAAGGGTCATCATTATTTTACCCCCCCGGGCCAGTGCTCCTCTGAGTGTTGGTCCAACCTGTCAGCTGCCGGTGGCCACCAGGGGCAACTCTGGGTTGGCCTACCCGTACCTTGGACAATCTGAGTGTGCCCTGAGAAAGAGATATGTGCAGCTCCTATCGAGATTTGTCGGCACATTCGGGCGGTGTTGCTGGTTTAGTTTTACCCTGTCGAAATGTCTTGTTGTACCGGGATACCGAGTCTGATCGGAGTGTCTCGGGTGAAGGTCTATTCCTTCGTTGACCGTGAGAGCTTGTCATGGGCTAAGTTGGGACACCCCTGCAGGGATTTGAACTTTCGAAAGCCGTGCCCGCGGTTTACGGGCAGATGGGAATTTGTTAACGTCCGGTTGTAGAAAACCCGAAGTCGACCTTAATTAAAATACATCAACCGTGTGTGTAACCGTGATGGTCTCTTTCCGGCGGAGTCCGGGAGGTGAACACGGTGTTGGAGTTATGCTTGACGTAGGTTGCTATAGGATCACTTCTTGATCATACTTTTATCGACCGTGCTTTGCCTTCTCTTCTCGCTCTCATTTGCGTATGTTAGCCACCATATATGCTAGTCGCTTGCTGCAGCTCCACCTCATTACTCCATCCTTCCTATAAGCTTAAATAGTCTTGATCTCGCGGGTGCGAGATTGCTGAGTCCCTGTGGCTCACAGATACTTCCAAAACCAGTTTGCAGGTGCCTATGTTACCGTGCAGATGACACAACCAAGCTCAAGGAGGAGCTCGATGAAGATCTTGCCCTTTGTGTTGTTTCGTTCTAGTTGTTCAGTAGTGGAGCCCAGTTGGGGTCGATCGGGGGCCTTTGTCGCATCTGGGGTTCTTCTTTTATTTTGGTTCCGTAGTCGGACCTTGATTGTATCTGGATGATGTAATGCTTTATTCATGTAATTGTGTGAAGTGGCGATTGTAAGCCAACTATGTATCTCTTTCCCTTATGTATTACATGGGTTGTGTGAAGATTACCTCACTTGCGACATTGCTTTCAATGCGGTTATGCCTTTAAGTCGTGCTTCGACACGTGGAAGATATAGCCGCATCGAGGGCGTTACAAGTTGGTAATCAGAGCCTTCCCCGACCTTAGGAGCCCCACTGCTTGATCGTTTTTATCGGCCGAGTTGTGTCTAGATAAAATGTTTTGAGTCTTTAGGATATATATATATCGGAGAGTTTAGGAATTCTTTTTACTTCCCAGTCTCCCCATCGCTCTGGTAAGGCATCCTGACGTAGAGTTTTGACTCTTCTCTTCTCAAATTTCACTAATTTTTTTTAGGATCACGCGGGTATCTTGGAATCGTTCGGATGGTTTTATGACGAGAACATTGTCTTGGTGCCTCCTGTCAGGGGTTTAGTGGAAGTGTCCCGGGGAGTTGAGCTCTGAGGTGTTGTCGTCATAATTTTATCGTTGCAGTTCTGGAATACCTGAGTTTAGTACGCCGACATCGAAAATCTCTTTTATGCAGTTGTTGGTGAGATAACCCCGATAACCCAGTACTGAGGTGAGTACGGGAGTATTGCCATGACTCATATAACGGATGCTTTTCGAAGGTTGAGGTAGACGATTTCCGAAGGTTTCTTGGTTATGTGTTGAAGGATGGATACAGCTGGATGTAGGATTTGCTAGTTTGGGTGAGATATTATGCTTCCCCTGTATCCCCAACACCTGATGCATAACCGGAAAATTTCGGGAGTTTCATAGGTGGGAATTCAAGTAGCTCTTAGGATATCTTTCCGACAGATGTATGATATGAAATTGGG
>NW_028292683.1:30000-31646 GCF_029641045.1 Salvia hispanica
CGATGTCTTGGCACGGTGGCTCGGCACCTCGGCACGGTGGCTCGGCACCTCGGCACGATGTCTCGGCACGGTGGCTCGGCACCTCGGCGCGATGTCTCGGCGTCTCGGCACGATGTCTCGGCATCTCGGCACGATGTCTCGGCACCTCGGCACGATGGCTCGGTGGCTCGGCACGATGTCTCGGTGGCTCGGCACGATGTCTCGGCACCTCGGCACGATGTCTCGGCACTGAGGTTCGGCACCTCGGCTCGGCACCTCGGCGCGATGTCTCGGCACCTCGGCACGATGACTCGGCACGGTGGCTCGGCACCTCGGCACGATGTCTCGGCACTGAGGCTCGGCACCTCGGCACGATGTCTCGGAAATTTTTTTTTTTTTTTTTTTTTTTTTTTTTTTTTTAAATAACACTTTCTATAGGTTAATAATGACTAATATTGTATTGCTATTATTTTTTTTCATTAAAAAAACATAAATTGTGGATTTTCCAAAAGGTGAAATTTATAGTTCTTTTGGGGAAGGTTATACTAGTGGGTATGGAATAGTTAGAAAATCTATATATGATTGGGGAGGTTGAGGGACTGGGCAGTGTGCGGGATTGAACCCCGCTGCCCCTAGCTCATCTTCTTCATGTCCGGGGGTGGGTGAAAAATGGGGGGACGGGTTCGGGGGTGGCTCGGCGCCGGAGACTTGTCATCTCCGGCGGCCCCGGCTCGTCTGCTCCATGTCGATCGGTGTATCGGGGGGACGGGTGCAAGGGCGTGCGTGTGGGAGACATGTTGTCATACCCGGCACCCCAGGGACGTGCGTGCGGGAGACTTTTCGTCATCCCCGGCGTCCCCGGGTGTGTTGTGCGGGAGGCATCGTGTCATCCCCGGCGCCCCTCGCTCGTTTGTCCGATATCTCCGGTCCGAGGAGTTGTACAAGGAATTCGTGTCCGTATATTTCGTGTCCGTGTATTTCGTGTCCAGCGGGGCCTGCTTGGGGTCGTTTTGCTTGTGCTCTGTGGTCGGAGACGCCATGCGTCGTCGGTTGTGGGGTGCAGGCATACTTTCTTAGGCATGGTGTACGTGGCGGCGCATGAGCGGGGTCGGCGAGGTTGGTGTTCGGTGAATCGGGTGGACGGGTGCAAGGGCGTGCGTGTGGGAGACATGTTGTCATACCCGGCACCCCAGGGACGTGCGTGCGGGAGACATTTTGTCATCCCCGGCGTCCCCGGGTGTGTTGTGCGGGAGGCATCGTGTCATCCCCGGCGCCCTTCGCTCGTTTGTCTGATATCTTCGGTCCGTGGGGTTGGTGTTCGGTGTATTGGGGGGACGGGTGCAAGGGCGTGCGTGCGGGAGACATGTTGTCATACCCGGCACCCCAGGGATGTGCGTGCGGGAGACATTTTGTCATCCCCGGCGTCCCCGGGTGTGTTGTGCGGGAGGCATCGTGTCATCCCCGGCGCCCCTCGCTCGTTTGTCCGATATCTTCGGTCCGTGTACTTCGTGTCCAGCGGGGCCTGCTTGGGGTCGTTTTGCTTGTGCTCTGTGGTCGAAGACGCCATGCGTCGTCGGTTGCGGGGTCCCGGCATACTTTCTTAGGCATGGCGTACGTGGCGGCGCATGAGTGGTGTTTGGCGTGTATGGGCATGTCGGTTCCCGGCC
>NW_028292684.1:0-2500 GCF_029641045.1 Salvia hispanica
TTTCCATCGAGCGGCGGGTAGAATCCTTTGCAGACGACTTAAATACGCGACGGGGTATTGTAAGCGGCAGAGTGGCCTTGCTGCCACGATCCGCTGAGATTCAGCCCTTTGTCGCTTCGATTCGTCCCTCCCCCATTTCCTTTTTTCTTAACTTATTCAGCTATGAGGCTTCTTACTTACTTAAAAGTAAGTATGAAGTGGAAAAAGGAATAATATAATGAACACTCACTCGTGTGATTGTGGCCAAGTTCTCCATCCGGAGTGATTGGCTCGGCACAAAGTCTGGGCACAGTGTCTCGCTGCACAATGGCTCGGCAAGATGGCACGATGGCTAGGCAAGATGGCACGGTGTCTCGGCACGATGGCTTCTTACTTACTTAAAAGTAAGTATGAAGTGGAAAAAGGAATAATATAATGAACACTCACTCGTGTGATTGTGGCCAAGTTCTCCATCCAGAGTGATTGGCTCGGCACAGTGTCTCCGCACAGTGTCTCCGCACGATGGCACGATGGCTCGGCAAGATGGTGCGATGGCTAGGAAAAGATGGTGCGATGGCTAGGCAAGATGGCTCGGCACGATGGCACGATGTCTCGACAAGATGGCACGGTGTCTCGGCACAATGTCTCAGCATCATGGCACGGTGGCTCGGCACCTCGGCACGGTGTCTCGGCATGATGGCACGAAGACTCGGCACAATGTCTCAGCACGATGGCTCGGTGGCTCGGTTGCTCGGCACAATGTCTCGGCACAATGGCTCGGTGGCTCGGCACAATGTCTCGGCACGATGGCACGGTGGCTCGGCACCTCGGCACGGTGTCTCGGCATGATGGCACGAAGACTCGGCACAATGTCTCAGCACGATGGCTCGGTGGCTCGGCACAATGTCTCGGCACGATGGCTCGGTGGCTCGGCACAATGTCTCGGCACGATGGCACGGTGGCTCGGCACCTCATCACGATGTCTCGGCACGATGGCTCGGTGGCTCGGCACAATGTCTCGGCATCATGGCACGGTGGCTCGGCACCTCGGCACGGTGTCTCGGCATGATGTCACGAAGACTCGGCACAATGTCTCGGCACGATGGCTCGGTGGCTCGGCACGATGGCACGGTGGCTCGGCACAATGTCTCGGCATGATGGCACGGTGGCTCGGCACCTAATCATGATGTCTCGGCACGATGGCTCGGTGGCTCGGCACAATGTCTCGGCACGATGGCACGGTGGCTCGGCACCTCGGCACGATGGCACGGTGGCTCGGCACGACGTCTCGGCACCTCGGCACGAATTCTCGGCACGATGTCTCGGCGTCTCGGCACGATGTCTCGGATCCTCGGCACGATGTCTCGGTACCTCGGCACGATGGCTCGGCACCTCGGCACGATGTCTCGGCACGATGTCTCGGCGTCTCGGCACGATGTCTCGGCACCTCGGCACGGTGTCTCGGCACTGAGGTTCGGCACCTCGGCTCGGCACCTCGGCACGATGTCTTGGCACGGTGGCTCGGCACCTCGGCACGGTGGCTCGGCACCTCGGCACGATGTCTCGGCACGGTGGCTCGGCACCTCGGCGCGATGTCTCGGCGTCTCGGCACGATGTCTCGGCATCTCGGCACGATGTCTCGGCACCTCGGCACGATGGCTCGGTGGCTCGGCACGATGTCTCGGTGGCTCGGCACGATGTCTCGGCACCTCGGCACGATGTCTCGGCACTGAGGTTCGGCACCTCGGCTCGGCACCTCGGCGCGATGTCTCGGCACCTCGGCACGATGACTCGGCACGGTGGCTCGGCACCTCGGCACGATGTCTCGGCACTGAGGCTCGGCACCTCGGCACGATGTCTCGGAAATTTTTTTTTTTTTTTTTTTTTTTTTTTTTTTTTTAAATAACACTTTCTATAGGTTAATAATGACTAATATTGTATTGCTATTATTTTTTTTCATTAAAAAAACATAAATTGTGGATTTTCCAAAAGGTGAAATTTATAGTTCTTTTGGGGAAGGTTATACTAGTGGGTATGGAATAGTTAGAAAATCTATATATGATTGGGGAGGTTGAGGGACTGGGCAGTGTGCGGGATTGAACCCCGCTGCCCCTAGCTCATCTTCTTCATGTCCGGGGGTGGGTGAAAAATGGGGGGACGGGTTCGGGGGTGGCTCGGCGCCGGAGACTTGTCATCTCCGGCGGCCCCGGCTCGTCTGCTCCATGTCGATCGGTGTATCGGGGGGACGGGTGCAAGGGCGTGCGTGTGGGAGACATGTTGTCATACCCGGCACCCCAGGGACGTGCGTGCGGGAGACTTTTCGTCATCCCCGGCGTCCCCGGGTGTGTTGTGCGGGAGGCATCGTGTCATCCCCGGCGCCCCTCGCTCGTTTGTCCGATATCTCCGGTCCGAGGAGTTGTACAAGGAATTCGTGTCCGTATATTTCGTGTCCGTGTATTTCGTGTCCAGCGGGGCCTGCTTGGGGTCGTTTTGCTTGTGCTCTGTGGTCGGAGACGCCATG
>NW_028292691.1:0-2500 GCF_029641045.1 Salvia hispanica
TCTTAACTTATTCAGCTATGAGGCTTCTTACTTACTTAAAAGTAAGTATGAAGTGGAAAAAGGAATAATATAATGAACACTCACTCGTGTGATTGTGGCCAAGTTCTCCATCCGGAGTGATTGGCTCGGCACAAAGTCTGGGCACAGTGTCTCGCTGCACAATGGCTCGGCAAGATGGCACGATGGCTAGGCAAGATGGCACGGTGTCTCGGCACGATGGCTTCTTACTTACTTAAAAGTAAGTATGAAGTGGAAAAAGGAATAATATAATGAACACTCACTCGTGTGATTGTGGCCAAGTTCTCCATCCAGAGTGATTGGCTCGGCACAGTGTCTCCGCACAGTGTCTCCGCACGATGGCACGATGGCTCGGCAAGATGGTGCGATGGCTAGGAAAAGATGGTGCGATGGCTAGGCAAGATGGCTCGGCACGATGGCACGATGTCTCGACAAGATGGCACGGTGTCTCGGCACAATGTCTCAGCATCATGGCACGGTGGCTCGGCACCTCGGCACGGTGTCTCGGCATGATGGCACGAAGACTCGGCACAATGTCTCAGCACGATGGCTCGGTGGCTCGGTTGCTCGGCACAATGTCTCGGCACAATGGCTCGGTGGCTCGGCACAATGTCTCGGCACGATGGCACGGTGGCTCGGCACCTCGGCACGGTGTCTCGGCATGATGGCACGAAGACTCGGCACAATGTCTCAGCACGATGGCTCGGTGGCTCGGCACAATGTCTCGGCACGATGGCTCGGTGGCTCGGCACAATGTCTCGGCACGATGGCACGGTGGCTCGGCACCTCATCACGATGTCTCGGCACGATGGCTCGGTGGCTCGGCACAATGTCTCGGCATCATGGCACGGTGGCTCGGCACCTCGGCACGGTGTCTCGGCATGATGTCACGAAGACTCGGCACAATGTCTCGGCACGATGGCTCGGTGGCTCGGCACGATGGCACGGTGGCTCGGCACAATGTCTCGGCATGATGGCACGGTGGCTCGGCACCTAATCATGATGTCTCGGCACGATGGCTCGGTGGCTCGGCACAATGTCTCGGCACGATGGCACGGTGGCTCGGCACCTCGGCACGATGGCACGGTGGCTCGGCACGACGTCTCGGCACCTCGGCACGAATTCTCGGCACGATGTCTCGGCGTCTCGGCACGATGTCTCGGATCCTCGGCACGATGTCTCGGTACCTCGGCACGATGGCTCGGCACCTCGGCACGATGTCTCGGCACGATGTCTCGGCGTCTCGGCACGATGTCTCGGCACCTCGGCACGGTGTCTCGGCACTGAGGTTCGGCACCTCGGCTCGGCACCTCGGCACGATGTCTTGGCACGGTGGCTCGGCACCTCGGCACGGTGGCTCGGCACCTCGGCACGATGTCTCGGCACGGTGGCTCGGCACCTCGGCGCGATGTCTCGGCGTCTCGGCACGATGTCTCGGCATCTCGGCACGATGTCTCGGCACCTCGGCACGATGGCTCGGTGGCTCGGCACGATGTCTCGGTGGCTCGGCACGATGTCTCGGCACCTCGGCACGATGTCTCGGCACTGAGGTTCGGCACCTCGGCTCGGCACCTCGGCGCGATGTCTCGGCACCTCGGCACGATGACTCGGCACGGTGGCTCGGCACCTCGGCACGATGTCTCGGCACTGAGGCTCGGCACCTCGGCACGATGTCTCGGAAATTTTTTTTTTTTTTTTTTTTTTTTTTTTTTTTTTTAAATAACACTTTCTATAGGTTAATAATGACTAATATTGTATTGCTATTATTTTTTTTCATTAAAAAAACATAAATTGTGGATTTTCCAAAAGGTGAAATTTATAGTTCTTTTGGGGAAGGTTATACTAGTGGGTATGGAATAGTTAGAAAATCTATATATGATTGGGGAGGTTGAGGGACTGGGCAGTGTGCGGGATTGAACCCCGCTGCCCCTAGCTCATCTTCTTCATGTCCGGGGGTGGGTGAAAAATGGGGGGACGGGTTCGGGGGTGGCTCGGCGCCGGAGACTTGTCATCTCCGGCGGCCCCGGCTCGTCTGCTCCATGTCGATCGGTGTATCGGGGGGACGGGTGCAAGGGCGTGCGTGTGGGAGACATGTTGTCATACCCGGCACCCCAGGGACGTGCGTGCGGGAGACTTTTCGTCATCCCCGGCGTCCCCGGGTGTGTTGTGCGGGAGGCATCGTGTCATCCCCGGCGCCCCTCGCTCGTTTGTCCGATATCTCCGGTCCGAGGAGTTGTACAAGGAATTCGTGTCCGTATATTTCGTGTCCGTGTATTTCGTGTCCAGCGGGGCCTGCTTGGGGTCGTTTTGCTTGTGCTCTGTGGTCGGAGACGCCATGCGTCGTCGGTTGTGGGGTGCAGGCATACTTTCTTAGGCATGGTGTACGTGGCGGCGCATGAGCGGGGTCGGCGAGGTTGGTGTTCGGTGAATCGGGTGGACGGGTGCAAGGGCGTGCGTGTGGGAGACATGTTGTCATACCCGG